>NC_056431.1:78536437-78591437 GCF_018296145.1 Oncorhynchus tshawytscha
AATGTCAAGATGAATAGCCACTTTCACCCACCATGGACTCTCTCTCTCCTCTCTCTGTCTCTCTCCTCTCTCTTTCTGTCTCTCTTTCGGTCTCCTCTCTCTGTCTCTCCTCTCTCTTTCTGTCTCCTCTCTCTTTCTGTCTCTCATCTCTTTCTGTCTCTCTCTCTGTCTCCTCTCTTTCTGTCTCTCCTCTCTTTCTGTCTCTCCTCTCTCTTTCTGTCTCTCCTCTCTCTTTCTGTCTCCTCTCTTTCTGTCTCTCATCTCTCTTTCTGTCTCTCCTCTCTGTCTCCTCTCTCTTTCTGTCTCCTCTCTCTTTCTCTCTCCCCCCCTCTCTCTCTCCTCTCTCTCTCTGTCTCTCCTCTCTCTCTCTGTCTCTCCTCTCTCTTTCTGTCTCATCTCTCATGCTTTCTGCATACTGCTTTCAATCAATCAATCAATCAATCAAATGTATTTATAAAGCCCTTTTTACATCAGCCGGTGTCACATAGTGCCATGTCGCTCTGACAATGCTCGTCCATATATTTATAGATTCTTAATTCCATTCCATTACTTTAGATTTGTGTGTATTGTTGTGTTGTGTATTGTTGTGTTATATATTTACTTGTTAGATATTACTGCACTGTTGGAGCTATAAACACAAGGATTTCACTGGCTTTTCATAGCCAAGCATTCAGAGGTCGACACAGCAGATGCGGTAGAGAGAAAGAGAGAGAGTTGAAAACAGCAGGTCTGAGACAGGTAGCACGTCCGGTGAACAGGTCAGGGTTCCATAGCCGCAGGCAGAACAGATGAAACTGGAGCAGCAGCACGACCAGGTGGACTGGGGACAGCAAGGAGTCATCATGCCAGGTAGTCCTGAGGCATGGTCCTAGGGCTCAGGTCCTCAGAGAGGGGAGGGAGAGGGAGGGAGAGAGAATTAGAGGGAGCATACTTAAATTCATTTCAGGACACCAGATAAGACAGGAGAATTACACCAGATATAACAGACTGACCCAAGCAAGTCAGAGAATCCCAGTGGAAAGAGGGGAACCGGCCAGGCAGAGACAGCAGGGGGGTTCGTTGCTCCAGTGCCTTTCCGTTCACCTTCACACTCCTGGACCAGACTACACTCAATCATAGGACCTACTGAAGAGATGAGTCTTCAGTAAAGACTTAAAGGTTGAGACCGAGTTTGCGTCTCTCACATGGGTAGGCAGACCATTCCATAAAAATGGAGCTCTATAGGAGAAAGCCCATTGTCAGATTCAACAGAAGATCTCTTTGTTTATTGGGAAGTGTTTCGTTGTTTGTCTTCTGGGAGCTTTTTTTCTATTAATTGAGGAGAATGAGAGAGGCCGATTTTAGTTTTTTAGAAACATTTTCTGGGTCAAGGATTGGCTTTTTCAAGAGAGGCTTTATTACTGCCACTTTTAGTGAGTTTGGTACACATCCGGTGGATAGAGAGCCGTTTATTATGTTCAACATAGGAGGGCCAAGCACAGGAAGCAGCTCTTTCAGTAGTTTAGTTGGAATAAGGTCCAGTATGCAGCTTGAATGTTTAGAGACCATGTTTATTTTCATCAATGTGTGAAGAGATATAGTGATAAAACACATGAGTGTCTCCCTTGATCCTAGGTCCTGGCAGAGTTGTGCAGACTCAGGACAACTGAGCTTTGAAGGAATACGCAGATTTAAAGAGTCAGTCATTTGCTTTCTAATGATCATGATCTTTTCCTCAAAGAAGTTCATGAATTTATTACTGCTGACTTCCTCACTTGGGGAATGCTGCTTTTTAGTTAGCTTTGCGACAGTATCGAAAATACATTTCGGATTGTTCTTGTTTTTCTCAATTAAGTTTGAAAAATAGGATGATGGAGCAGCAGTGAGGGCTCTTCGATACTGCACAGTACTGTCCTTCCAAGCTAGTCAGAAGACTTCCAGTTTGGTGTAGCAGCAGTGAGGGCTCTTCGGTACTGCACGGTACTGTCCTTCCAAGCTAGTCTGAAGACTTCCAGTTTGGTGTAGCAGCAGTGAGGGCTCTTCGATACTGCACGGTACTGTCCTTCCAAGCTAGTCTGAAGACTTCCAGTTTGGTGTAGCAGCAGTAAGGGCTCTTCAGGACTTCCAGTTTGGTGTAGCTGAGGGCTCTTCGACGGTACTGTCCTTCCAAGCTAGTCAGAAGACTTCCAGTTTGGTGTAGCAGCAGTGAGGGCTCTTCGATACTGCACGGTACTGTCCTTCCAAGCTAGTCTGAAGACTTCCAGTTTGGTGTAGCAGCAGTAAGGGCTCTTCGATACTGCACGGTACTGTCCTTCCGAGCTAGTCTGAAGACTTCCAGTTTGGTGTGGCGCCATTTCAGTTCCATTTTTCTGGAAGCTTGCTTCAGAGCTCGGGTATTTTCTGTGTACCAGGGAGCTAGTTTCTTATGACAAATGTTTTTGTTTTTAGGGGTGCAACTGCATCTAGGGTATTACACAAGGTTAAATTGAGTTCCTCAGTTAGGTGGTTAACTGATTTTTGTCCTCTGACGTCCTTGGGTAGGCAAAGGGAGTCTGGAAGGGCATCAAGGAATCTTTGTGTTGTCTGAGAATTTATAGCACGACTTTTGATGCTCCTTGGTTGGGGTCTGAGCAGATTATTTGTTGCGATTGCAATCGTAATAAAATGGTGGTCCGATAGTCCAGGATTATGAGGAAAAACATTGAGATCCACAACATTTATTCCATGGGACAAAACTAGGTCCAGCGTATGACTGTGGCAGTGAGTAGGTCCAGAGACATGTTGGAGTCGATGATGGCTCCGAAAGCCTTTTGTAAACAGTAGCTATAAAAAGTGATTGAGTAGGCTGCATAGATTTCATGACTAGAAGCTCAAAAGACGAAAACGTCATTTTTTTTTGTAAATTGAAATTTGCTATCGTAAATGTTAGCAACACCTCCGCTTTTGCGGGGTATCACGATCTCTTTCAATAATGGCAGGAATGGAGGAGGTCTTTATTCTAGGGAGATTGCTAAGGCGAACACCGCCATGTTTAGTTTTGCCCAACCTAGGTCGAGGCACAGACACGGTCTCAATGGTGATAGCTGAGCTGACTACACTGACTGTGCTAGTGGCAGACCACTAAGCTGGCAGGCTGGCTAACAGCCTGCTGCCTGGCCTGCACCCTATTTCATTGTGGAGCTAGAGGAGTTAGAGCCCTGTCTATGTTGGTAGATAAGATGAGAGCACCCCTCCAGCTAGGATGGAGTCCGTCACTCCTCAGCAGGTCAGGCTTGGTCCTGTTTGTGGGTGAGTCCCAGAAAGAGGGCCAATTATCTACAAATTCTATCTTTTGGGAGGGGAAGAAAACAGTTTTCAACCAGCGATTGTGTTGAGACTCTGCTGTAGAGCTCATCACTCCCCCTAACTGGAAGGGGGCCAGAGACAATTACTCGATGCCGACACATCTTTCTAGCTGATTTACACGCTGAAGCTATGTTGTGCTTGGTGACCTCTGACTGTTTCATCCTAACATCGTTGGTGCCGACGTGGATAACAATATCTCTATACTCTCTACACTCGCCAGTTTTAGCTTTAGCCAGCACCATCTTCAGATTAGCCTTAATGTCGGTAGCCCTGCCCCCTGGTAAACAGTGTATGATCGCTGGATGATTCGTTTTAAGTCTAATACTGCGGGTAATGGAGTCGCCATTGACTAGGGTTTTCAATTTGTCAGAGCTAATGGTGGGAAGCTTCGGCGTCTCAGACCCGGTAACGGGAGGAGTAGAGACCAGAGAAGGCTCGGCATCTCAGACCCCGTAACGGGTGAAGTAGAGACCAGAGAAGGCTCGGCGTCTCAGACCCCGTAACGGGAGGAGTAGAGCCAGAGAAGGCTCGGCGTCTCAGACCCCGTAACGGGAGGAGTAGAGACCAGAGAAGGCTCGGCATCTCAGACCCCGTAACGGGAGGAGTAGAGACCAGAGAAGGCTCGGCATCTCAGACCCCGTAACGGGAGGAGTAGAGACCAGAGAAGGCTCGGCGTCTCAGACCCCGTAACGGGTGAAGTAGAGACTAGAGAAGGCTCGGCGTCTCAGACCCCGTAACGGGAGGAGTAGAGACGCTGTTTCATCCTTTCCTACACTGAAATTACCCTTTGCCTAACAATTGCGTCTGAAGCTGGGCTTGTAGCACAGTTATCCTCGCCGTAAGGCGATCGTTCTCCTGTATATTATCAGTACAGCGACTGCAATTAGAAGGCATCATGTTAATGTTACTACTGGTTGGCTGTTGGAGGTCCTGGAGAACCACGTCCAGATAAAGCATCATGTTAATGTTACTACTGGTTGGCTGTTGGAGGTCCTGTAGAACCACGTCCAGATAAAGCATCATGTTAATGTTACTACTGGTTGGCTGGTGGAGGTCCTGTAGAACCACGTCCAGATAAAGCATCATGTTAATGTTACTACTGGTTGGCTGGTGGAGGTCCTGTAGAACCATGTCCAGATAAAGCATCATGTTGCTGTTACTACTGGTTGGCTGGTGGAGATCCTGAGAACCACGTCCAGATAAAGCATCATGTTAATGTTACTACTGGTTGGCTGGTGGAGGTCCTGTAGAACCATGTCCAGATAAAGCATCATGTTAATGTTACTACTGGTTGGCTGGTGGAGGTCCTGAAGAACCACGTCCAGATAAAGCATCATGTTAATGTTACTACTGGTTGGCTGGTGGAGGTCCTGGAGAACCACGTCCAGATAAAGCATCATGTTAATGTTACTACTGGTTGGCTGGTGGAGGTCCTGGAGAACCACGTCCAGATAAAGCATCATGTTACTACTGGTTGGCTGGTGGAGGTCCTGGAGAACCACGTCCAGATAAAGCATCATGTTACTACTGGTTGGCTGGTGGAGGTCCTGGAGAACCACGTCCAGATAAAGCATCATGTTAATGTTACTACTGGTTGGCTGTTGGAGGTCCTGTAGAACCATGTCCAGATAAAGCATCATGTTAATGTTACTACTGGTTGGCTGTTGGAGGTCCTGGAGAACCATGTCCAGATAAAGCATCCGGAGTGAAAAAGTTGAATGAAAAAAAAAATTAAGACGTTGGTAAATGTGTAAAATTAAGATTTTGATTTAACAGTTACTAAAAATGAAAAGGTATCTCTCCATCTCTTCTCTCTAACGCGCCCAGCCCTCTCCAGACTCTACTCTCTCCAGACTGTACTCTCCAGACTCTACTCTCTCCAGACTGTACTCTCTCCAGACTGTACTCTCTCCAGACTGTACTCTCTCCAGACTGTACTCTCTCCAGACTGTACTCTCTCCAGACTGTACTCTCCAGACTCTACTCTCTCCAGACTCTACTCTCTCCAGACTGTACTCTCTCCAGACTCTACTCTCTCCAGACTGTACTCTCTCCAGACTCTACTCTCTCCAGACTCTACTCTCTCAGACTCTACTCTCTCCTGTACTCTCTCCAGACTCTCTCTCCAGACTCTCCAGACTGTACTCTCCAGACTCTACTCTCTCCAGACTCTACTCTCTCCAGACTCTACTCTCTCCAGACTGTACTCTCCAGACTCTACTCTCTCCAGACTCTACTCTCTCCAGACTCTACTCTCTCCAGACTGTACTCTCTCAGACTGTACTCTCTCCAGACTCTATTCTCTCCAGACTGTACTCTCCAGACTGTACTCTCTCCAGACTGTACTCTCCAGACTCTACTCTCTCCAGACTCTACTCTCTCCAGACTGTACTCTCCAGACTCTACTCTCTCCAGACTGTACTGTCAAGGTGTGGTTTGATCAGTGGAAAGTAGATAGGCAGTGAGTGAGACTGTACAGGTTGGTTGGACGGTAGAGTCGAGGTGTCGATTAGTAAATGGTAGGAAGTGTAGGAGGTGGTGATATAGGCTGTGCTGAGTGCTGTGATGGCTCCCAGCGGGTAGAGGCCCAGAACCAGTCATCATCCCTAGGCATCAGACAGGTGGGTTTAATCGTCTGTCAGAGGAACAAGGGAGACTCAGTATTCATAGCTGTGAGATGAGCTGTCTGCCGCTGAAAGGCGACCTCTTTACCTTCCACATTTATCTCTCAGTTCAATTCAAGGGGCTTTATTGGCATGGGACACATATGTTAACATTGATCTTTATTGAAACATATTGCCAAAGCAAGTGGGAAACACAGCCCCTATACAGCCCCTTATACAGCCCCTATACAGCCCCTTATACAGACCCTATACAGCCCCTTATACAGACCTATACAGCCCCTTATACAGACCTATACAGCCCCTATACAGCCCCTATACAGCCCCTATACAGCCCCTATACAGCCCCTATACAGCCCCTATACAGCCCCCTATACAGCCCCTTATACAGCCCCTTATACAGCCCCTATACAGCCCTTATACAGACCTATACAGCCCCTATACAGCCCCTATACAGCCCCTATACAGCCCCTTATACAGCCCCTATACAGCCCCTAGCAGCCCCTATACAGACCTATACAGCCCCTTATACAGCCCCTATACAGCCCCTTATACAGCCCCTATACAGCCCCTTATACAGCCCCTATACAGCCCCTTATACAGCCCCTATACAGCCCCTATACAGCCCTATACAGCCCTATACAGCCCCTATACAGCCCCTATACAGCCCCTATACAGCCCCCATACAGCCCCTATACAGCCCCTATACAGCCCCTATACAGCCCCTATACAGCCCCTTATACAGCCCCTATACAGCCCCTATACAGCCCCTATACAGCCCCTATACAGCCCCTTATACAGCCCCTTATACAGCCCCTTATACAGCCCCTATACAGCCCCTTATACAGCCCCTATACAGCCCCTATACAGCCCCTATACAGCCCCTATACAGCCCCTATACAGCCCCTAATACAGCCCCTATACAGCCCCTATACAGCCCCTATACAGCCCCTATACAGCCCCTATACAGACCTATACAGCCCCTATACAGCCCCTATACAGCCCCTATACAGCCCCTATACAGCCCCTATACAGCCCCTATACAGCCCCTTATACAGCCCTATACAGCCCCTTATACAGCCCCTATACAGCCCCTATACAGCCCCTATACAGACCTATACAGCCCCTATACAGCCCCTATACAGCCCCTTATACAGCCCCTTATACAGACCTATACAGCCCCTTATACAGCCCCTATACAGCCCCTTATACAGCCCTATACAGCCCCTTATACAGACCTATACAGCCCCTTATACAGCCCCTATACAGCCCCTTATACAGCCCCTATACAGCCCCTTATACAGCCCCTTATACAGACCTATACAGCCCCCTTATACAGCCCCTATACAGCCCCTTATACAGCCCCTATACAGCCCCTTATAGAGCCCCTTATACAGCCCCTATACAGCCCCTATACAGCCCCTATACAGCCCCTTATACAGACCTATACAGCCCCTTATACAGCCCCTTATACAGCCCCTTATACAGCCCCTTATACAGCCCCTATACAGCCCCTATACAGCCCCTTATACAGCCCCTATACAGCCCCTTATACAGACCTATACAGCCCCTTATACAGCCCCTATACAGCCCCTATACAGCCCCTTATACAGACCTATACAGCCCTTATACAGCCCCTATACAGCCCCTATACAGCCCCTTATACAGCCCCTATACAGCCCCTATACAGCCCCCTATACAGACCTATACAGCCCCTTATACAGCCCCTATACAGCCCCTATACAGCCCCTATACAGCCCCTTATACAGCCCCCTATACAGCCCCCTATACAGCCCCTTATACAGCCCCTTATACAGCCCCTTATACAGCCCCTATACAGCCCCTTATACAGACCTATACAGCCCCTTATACAGCCCCTATACAGCCCCTTATACAGCCCCTATACAGCCCCTTATACAGACCTATACAGCCCCTTATACAGCCCCTATACAGCCCCTTATACAGCCCCCTTATACAGCCCCTTATACAGCCCCTATACAGCCCCTTATACAGACCTATACAGCCCCTTATACAGACCTATACAGCCCCTTATACAGCCCCTTATACAGCCCCTATACAGCCCCTTATACAGACCTATACAGCCCCTTATACAGCCCCTACACAGCCCCTTATACAGCCCCTATACAGCCCCTTATACAGCCCCTTATACAGCCCCTATACAGCCCCTTAGACCTATACAGCCCCTTATACAGCCCCTATACAGCCCCTTATACAGCCCCTTATACAGCCCCTTATACAGCCCCTATACAGCCCCTTATACAGCCCCTATACAGCCCCTTATACAGACCTATACAGCCCCTTATACAGCCCCTTATACAGCCCCTTATACAGCCCCTATACAGCCCCTTATACAGACCTATACAGCCCCTTATACAGCCCCTATACAGCCCCTTATACAGCCCCTATACAGCCCCTTATACAGACTTATACAGCCCCTATACAGCCCCTACACAGCCCCTACACAGCCCCTACACAGCCCCTACACAGCCCCTACACAGCCCCTACACAGCCCCTAATACAGCCCCTTATACAGCCCCTATACAGCCCCTTATACAGCCCCTATACAGCCCCTTATACAGACCCTATACAGCCCCTATACAGCCCCTATACAGCCCCTACACAGCCCCTACACAGCCCCTACACAGCCCTATACAGCCCCTATACAGCCCCTACACAGCCCCTACACAGCCCCTACACAGCCCCTACACAGCCCCTATACAGCCCCTATACAGCCCCTATACAGCCCCTACACAGCCCCTATACAGCCCCTTATACAGACCTATACAGCCCCTACACAGCCCCTTATACAGACCTATACAGCCCTATACAGCCCCTATACAGCCCCTATACAGCCCCTATACAGCCCCTACATAGCCCCTACACAGCCCCTATACAGCCCCTTATACAGACCTATACAGCCCCTATACAGCCCCTATACAGCCCTATACAGCCCCTATACAGCCCCTATACAGCCCCTATACAGCCCCTACACAGCCCCTATACAGCCCTATACGGCCCCTATACAGCCCCTATACTGCCCCTATACGCCCCTATACAGCCCTATACATCCCCTATACGCCCCCTATACAGCCCCTATACAGCCCCTATACGGCCCCTAAACAGCCCTATACGGCCCCTATACAGCCCTACACAGCCCTATACAGCCCTATACAGCCCCTACACAGCCCTATACAGCCCTATACAGCCCCTATACAGCCCTATATAGCCCTATACAGCCCCTATACAGCCCCTACACAGCCCCTACACAGCCCTATACAGCCCTATACAGCCCATATACAGCCCCTACACAGCCCTATACAGCCCTATACAGCCCTATACAGCCCTATACAGCCCCTATACAGCCCCTATACAGCCCCTATACAGCCCCTATACGGCCCTATACAGCCCTATACGGCCCTATACGGCCCCTATACAGCCCCTATACAGCCCTATACAGCCCCTATACAGCCCCTATACAGCCCTATCAGGAGGATCTGAGGACCTCCGTACCAGTGGTGTGTGCCAGTCTTTCAGCCCCTATACAGCCCCTACACAGCCCCTACACAGCCCCTACACAGCCCCTACACAGCCCCTACACAGCCCCTACACAGCCCCTACACAGCCCCTATACAGCCCCTACACAGCCCCTATACAGCCCTATACAGCCCCTATACAGCCCCTACACAGCCCCTACACAGCCCCTACACAGCCCCTACACAGCCCCTATACAGCCCCTATACAGCCCCTATACAGCCCCTATACAGCCCCTACACAGCCCCTACACAGCCCCTACACAGCCCCTACACAGCCCCTATACAGCCCCTTATACAGACCTATACAGCCCCTACACAGCCCCTTATACAGACCTATACAGCCCTATACAGCCCCTATACAGCCCCTATACAGCCCCTACATAGCCCCTACACAGCCCCTATACAGCCCCTTATACAGACCTATACAGCCCCTATACAGCCCCTATACAGCCCTATACAGCCCCTATACAGCCCCTATACAGCCCCTACACAGCCCCTATACAGCCCTATACGGCCCCTATACAGCCCCTATACTGCCCCTATACAGGCCCCTATACAGCCCTATACATCCCCTATACGGCCCCTATACGGCCCCTATACGGCCCCTAAACAGCCCTATACGCCCCTATACAGCCCTATACAGCCCCTACACAGCCCTATACAGCCCTATACAGCCCCTATACAGCCCTATATAGCCCTATACAGCCCCTATACAGCCCCTACACAGCCCCTACACAGCCCTATACAGCCCTATACAGCCCATACACAGCCCTATACAGCCCTATACAGCCCTATACAGCCCTATACAGCCCCTATACAGCCCCTATACAGCCCCTATACGGCCCTATACAGCCCCTATACGCCCCTATACGGCCCCTATACGGCCCCTATACAGCCCTATACAGCCCCTATACAGCCCCTATACAGCCCTATCAGGAGGATCTGAGGACCTCCGTACCAGTGGTGTGTGCCAGTCTTTCAGCCCCTATACAGCCCCTATACAGCCCCTACACAGCCCCTACACAGCCCCTACACAGCCCCTACACAGCCCCTACACAGCCCCTACACAGCCCCTACACAGCCCCTATACAGCCCCTATACAGCCCCTATACAGCCCCTATACAGCCCCTACACAGCCCCTACACAGCCCCTACACAGCCCCTACACAGCCCCTACACAGCCCCTACACAGCCCCTACACAGCCCCCTATACAGCCCCTACACAGCCCCTATACAGCCCTATACAGCCCCTATACAGCCCCTATACAGCCCCTACACAGCCCCTACACAGCCCCTATACAGCCCCTACACAGCCCCTACACAGCCCCTACACAGCCCTATACAGCCCCTATACAGCCCCTACACAGCCCCTACACAGCCCCTACACAGCCCCTATACAGCCCCTTATACAGACCTATACAGCCCCTACACAGCCCCTATACAGACCTATACAGCCCCTATACAGCCCTATACAGCCCCTATACAGCCCCTACATAGCCCCTACACAGCTCCTATACAGCCCCCTTATACAGACCTATACAGCCCCCTATACAGCCCTATACAGCCCCTATACAGCCCCTATACAGCCCTATACAGCCCCTATACAGCCCCTATACAGCCCCTATACAGCCCCTACACAGCCCCTACACAGCCCCTACACAGCCCCTATACAGCCCCTTATACAGACCTATACAGCCCCTACACAGCCCCCTTATACAGACCTATACAGCCCTATACAGCCCCTATACAGCCCTATACAGCCCCTATACAGCCCCTACATAGCCCCTACACAGCCCCTATACAGCCCCTTATACAGACCTATACAGCCCCTATACAGCCCTATACAGCCCCTATACAGCCCCTACACAGCCCCTATACAGCCCTATACGGCCCCTATACAGCCCCTATACTGCCCCTTATACAGCCCCTATACAGCCCTATACATCCCCTATACGGCCCCTATACAGCCCCTATACAGCCCCTATACAGCCCCTAAACAGCCCTATACGGCCCCTATACAGCCCTACACAGCCCTATACAGCCCTATACAGCCCCTACACAGCCCTATACAGCCCTATACAGCCCCTATACAGCCCTATACAGCCCTATACAGCCCCTATACAGCCCCTACACAGCCCCTACACAGCCCTATACAGCCCTATACAGCCCATATACAGCCCCCTACACAGCCCTATACAGCCCTATACAGCCCTATACAGCCCCTATACAGCCCTATACAGCCCCTATACAGCCCCTATACAGCCCTATCAGGAGGATCTGAGGACCCTCCGTACCAGTGGTGTGTGCCAGTCTTTCAGCCCCTATACAGCCCCTATACAGCCCCTACACAGCCCCTACACAGCCCCTACACAGCCCCTACACAGCCCCTACACAGCCCCTATACAGCCCTATACAGCCCCTATACAGCCCCTATACAGCCCCTATACAGCCCCTACACAGCCCCTACACAGCCCCTACACAGCCCCTATACAGCCCCTACACAGCCCTATACAGCCCCTATACAGCCCCTATACAGCCCCTATACAGCCCTATACGCCCCTATACGGCCCTATACGCCCCTATACGCCCCTATACGGCCCCTATACAGCCCCTATACGGCCCCTATACAGCCCCCTATACAGCCCCTATACGCCCCTATACGGCCCCTATACGCCCCTATACGGCCCCTATACAGCCCCTTATACAGACCTATACAGCCCCTTATACAGCCCCTATACAGCCCCTATACAGCCCCTATACAGCCCCCTATACAGACCTATACAGCCCCTTATACAGCCCCTATACAGCCCCTATACAGCCCCTATACAGCCCCCTATACAGCCCCCTATACAGCCCCTTATACAGCCCCTTATACAGCCCCTTATACAGCCCCTATACAGCCCCTTATACAGACCTATACAGCCCCTATACAGCCCCTTATACAGCCCCTATACAGCCCCTATACAGCCCCTTATACAGACCTATACAGCCCTTATACAGCCCCTATACAGCCCCTTATACAGCCCCTTATACAGACCTATACAGCCCCTTATACAGACCTATACAGCCCCTTATACAGCCCCTTATACAGCCCCTATACAGCCCCTTACACAGCCCCCTTATACAGCCCCTATACAGCCCCTTATACAGCCCCTATACAGCCCCTTATACAGCCCCTTATACAGCCCCTTATACAGCCCCCTATACAGCCCCTTAGACAGCCCCTTATACAGCCCCTATACAGCCCCTTATACAGCCCCTTATACAGCCCCCTATACAGCCCCTTATACAGACCTATACAGCCCCTTATACAGCCCCTTATACAGCCCCTATACAGCCCCTTATACAGACCCTATACAGCCCCCTTATACAGCCCCTTATACAGCCCCTTATACAGCCCCTATACAGCCCCTTATACAGGCCTATACAGCCCCTATACAGCCCCTTATACAGCCCCTATACAGCCCCTTATACAGACTTATACAGCCCCTACACAGCCCCTACACAGCCCCTACACAGCCCCTACACAGCCCCTAATACAGCCCCTTATACAGCCCCTATACAGCCCCTTACACAGCCCCTATACAGCCCCTATACAGCCCCTATACAGCCCCTACACAGCCCCTATACATCCCCTATACAGCCCTATACGGCCCCTATACAGCCCCTATACAGCCCCTATACAGCCCCTATACAGCCCTATACATCCCCTATACAGCCCTATACAGCCCCTATACAGCCCCTATACAGCCCCTATACGGCCCCTAAACAGCCCTATACAGCCCCTATACAGCCCTACACAGCCCCTATACAGCCCCTATACAGCCCCTACACAGCCCTATACAGCCCTATACAGCCCTATACAGCCCTATACAGCCCTATATAGCCCTATACAGCCCCTATACAGCCCCTACACAGCCCCTACACAGCCCCTACACAGCCCTATACAGCCCTATACAGCCCCTACACAGCCCTATACAGCCCTATACAGCCCTATACAGCCCTATACAGCCCCTATACAGCCCCTATACAGCCCCTATACAGCCCTATACAGCCCCTATACAGCCCTATACAGCCCCTATACGGCCCCTATACAGCCCTATACAGCCCCTATACAGCCCCTATACAGCCCTATCAGTAGGATCTGAGGACCTCCGTACCAGTGGTGTGTGCCAGTCCCTTCAGCCCCTATACAGCCCCTATACAGCCCCTACACAGCCCCTACACAGCCCCTACACAGCCCCTACACAGCCCCTATACAGCCCCTATACAGCCCTAGCAGCCCTATACAGCCCTATACAGCCCCTATACAGCCCCTATACAGCCCCTATACAGCCCCTACACAGCCCCTATACAGCCCCTATACAGCCCCTATACAGCCCCTATACAGCCCCTATACAGCCCTATACGCCCTATACGGCCCTATACGCCCCTATACGCCCTATATTTGGCCCCTATACGGCCCTATACGGCCCTTATACGGCCCCTATACAGCCCCTATACAGCCCCTATACAGCCCTATACAGCCCCTATACAGCCCCTATACAGGCCCCTATACAGCCCCTATACAGCCCCTATACAGCCCCTATACAGCCCCTATACGGCCCCTATACGGCCCCTATACAGCCCTATACAGCCCCTATACAGCCCCTATACAGCCCTATACAGCCCCTATACAGCCCCTATACGGCCCCTATACAGCCCCTATACAGCCCCTATACAGCCCTATCAGGAGGATCTGAGGGACCTCCGTACCAGTGGTGTGTGCCAGTCTTTCAGCCCCTATACAGCCCCTACACAGCCCCTATACAGCCCCTACACAGCCCCTACACAGCCCCTATACAGCCCCTATACAGCCCCTACACAGCCCCTATACAGCCCCTATACAGCCCTATACAGCCCCTACAGCCCCTATACAGCCCCTATACAGCCCCTACACAGCCCCTACACAGCCCCTACACAGCCCCTACACAGCCCCTATACAGCCCCTACACAGCCACTACACGGTCCCTACACGGCCCCTACACATCCCCTACACGGCCCCTACACGCCCCTTACACGGCCCCTACACGCCCCTACACGCCCCTACACGGCCCCTACACGGCCCCTACACGGGCCTCCTACACGGCCCCTACACGGCCCCTACACGGGCCCCTACACAGCCCCTACACGGCCCCTACACGGCTCCCTACACGGCCCCTACACGCCCCTACACGGCCCCTACACGGCCCCTACACAGCCCCTACACAGCCCCTACACAGCCCCTATACAGCCCCTACACAGCCCCTATACAGCCCCTATACAGCCCCTATACAGCCCCTATACAGCCCCTACACAGCCCCTATACAGCCCCTACACAGCTCCCTACACAGCCCCTACACAGCCCCTACACAGCCCCTACCCCCTACACAGCCCTATACAGCCCCTACACAGCCCCTATACAGCCCCTACACAGCCCTATACAGCCCCTACACAGCCCCTACACAGCCCCTATACAGCCCCTACACAGCCCCTATACAGCCCCTACACAGCCCCTATACAGCCCCTACACAGCCCCTACACAGCCCCTACACAGCCCCTACACAGCCCCTATACAGCCCCTACACAGCCCCTATACAGCCCCTATACAGCCCCTATACAGCCCCTATACAGCCCCTATAAAGCCCCTATACATCCCTATACAGCCCCTTATACAGCCCCTATACAGCCCCTATACAGCCCCTTATACAGCCCCTATACAGCCCCTACACAGCCCCTTATACAGACCTATACAGCCCCTATACAGCCCCTACATAGCCCCTACACAGCCCCTATACAGCCCCTTATACAGACCCTTATACAGCCCCTATACAGCCCCTATACAGCCCCTATACAGCCCTATACATCCCCTATACAGCCCTATACGGCCCCTATACAGCCCCCTATACTGCCCCCTATACGGCCCCTATACAGCCCTATACATCCCCTATACAGCCCTATACGGCCCCTATACAGCCCCCTATACAGCCCCTATACGGCCCTAAACAGCCCCTATACGGCCCCTATACAGCCCTACACAGCCCCTATACAGCCCTATACAGCCCCTACACAGCCCTATACAGCCCTATACAGCCCCTATACAGCCCTATACAGCCCTATAGCCCTATACAGCCCCTATACAGCCCCTACACAGCCCCTACACAGCCCTATACAGCCCTATACAGCCCCTACACAGCCCTATACAGCCCTATACAGCCCTATACAGCCCTATACAGCCCCTATACAGCCCCTATACGGCCCTATACAGCCCCTATACGCCCCTATACAGCCCCTATACGCCCCTATACAGCCCTATACATACCCCTATACAGCCCCTATACAGCCCTATCAGTAGGATCTGAGGACCTCCGTACCAGTGGTGTGTGCCAGTCTTTCAGCCCCTATACAGCCCCTACACAGCCCCTACACAGCCCCTACACAGCCCCTACACAGCCCCTATACAGCCCCTACACAGCCCCTATACAGCCCTATACAGCCCCTATACAGCCCCTATACAGCCCCTATACAGCCCCTACACAGCCCCTACACAGCCCCTATACAGCCCCTACACAGCCCCTACACAGCCCTATACAGCCCCTATACAGCCCCTATACAGCCCTATACGGCCCTATACGGCCCTATACGCCCCTTTATACGCCCTATTTGCCCCTATACGGCCCCTATACGGCCCTTATACGGCCCCTATACAGCCCCTATACAGCCCCTATACAGCCCTATACAGCCCCTATACAGCCCTATACGTCCCCCTATACATGCCCCTATACGGCCCCTATACAGCCCCTATACGGCCCCTATACGGCCCCTATACGGCCCCTATACAGCCCTATACAGCCCCTATACAGCCCCTATACAGCCCCTATACAGCCCTATACAGCCCCTATACAGCCCCTATACGGCCCCTATACAGCCCCTATACAGCCCCTATACAGCCCTATCAGGAGGATCTGAGGACCTCCGTACCAGTGGTGTGTGCCAGTCTTTCAGCCCCTATACAGCCCCTACACAGCCCCTATACAGCCCCTACACAGCCCCTACACAGCCCCTATACAGCCCCTACACAGCCCCTATACAGCCCTATACAGCCCCTACACAGCCCCTACACAGCCCCTACACAGCCCCTATACAGCCCCTACACAGCCCCTACACAGCCCCTACACAGCCCCTACACAGCCCCTATACGGTCCCTACATCGGCCCCTATACGGTCCCTATACAGCCCTATACGGCCCCTACACATCCCCTATACGCTCCCCTACACGGCCCCTACACGGCCCCTACACGGCCCCTACACGCCCCTACACGGCCCCTACACGGCCCCTACACGGCCCCTACACGGCCCCCTACACGGCCCCTACACGGGGATCCCTTATACACGGGCCCCTACACGGCCCCCTACACGGCCCCTACACGGCCCCTACACGGCCCCTACACGGCCCCTACACGGCCCCTACACGGCCCCTACACGCCCCTACACGGCCCCTATGACACGGCCCCTACACGGCCCTACACGGCCCCTACACGGCCCCTACACAGCCCCTACACAGCCCCTATACAGCCCCTACACAGCCCCTACACAGCCCCTACACAGCCCCTACACAGCCCCTACACAGCCCCTACACAGCCCCTACACAGCCCCTACACAGCCCCTACACAGCCCCTATACAGCCCCTACACAGCCCTATACAGCCCCTACACAGCCCCTATACAGCCCCTACACAGCCCCTATACAGCCCCTACACAGCCCCTATACAGCCCCTACACAGCCCCTACACAGCCCCTACACAGCCCCTACACAGCCCCTATACAGCCCCTACACAGCCCCTATACAGCCCCTACACAGCCCCTATACAGCCCCTACACAGCCCCTATAAAGCCCCTATACATCCCCTATACAGCCCCTATACAGCCCCTATACAGCCCCTATACAGCCCCTATACAGCCCCTATACAGCCCCTATACAGCCCCTACACAGCCCCTTCCACAGCCCCTACACAGCCCCTACACAGCCCCTACACAGCCCCTACACAGCCCCTATACAGCCCCTATACAGCCCCTACACAGCCCCTATACAGCCCCTACACAGCCCCTATACAGCCCCTATACAGCCCCTACACAGCCCCTATACAGCCCCTATACAGCCCCTACACAGCCCCTATACAGCCCCTACACAGCCCCTATACAGCCCCTATACAGCCCCTACACAGCCCCTATACAGCCCCTACACAGCCCCTATACAGCCCCTACACAGCCCCTATACAGCCAGTGGGTCTATACAGCCCCTACACAGCCCCTACACAGCCCCTACACAGCCCCTACACAGCCCCTATACAGCCCCTATACAGCCCCTACACAGCCCCTACACAGCCCCTACACAGCCCCTACACAGCTCCCCCCTATACAGCCCCTACACAGCCCCCTATACAGCCCCTACACAGCCCCTATACAGCCCCTACACAGCCCCTATACAGCCCCTACACAGCCCCTATACAGCCCCTATACAGCCCCTATACAGCCCCTATACAGCCCCTATACAGCCCCTATACAGCCCCTATACAGCCCCTATACAGCCCCTATACAGCCCCTAAACAGCCCCTTATACAGCCCCTTTATACAGCCCCTATACAGCCCCTTATACAGCCCCTATACAGCCCCTTATACAGCCCCTATACAGCCCCCTATACAGCCCTATACAGCCCTATACAGCTCCCTATACAGCCCCTATACAGCCCCTTATACAGCCCCTATACAGCCCCCCTATACAGCCCCTATACAGCCCCTATACAGCCCCTATACAGCCCCTATACAGCCCCTTATACAGCCCCTATACAGCCCCTATACAGCCCCCTTTACAGCCCCTATACAGCCCCTATACAGCCCCTATACAGCCCCTATACAGCCCCTATACAGCCCCTTATACAGCCCCTTATACAGCCCCTTATACAGCCCCTATACAGCCCCTATACAGCCCCTATACAGCCCCTATACAGCCCCTTATACAGCCCCAGCCCCTATACAGCCCCTATACAGCCCCTATACAGCCCCTATACAGCCCCCTCATACAGCCCCTATACAGCCCCTATACAGCCCCCCTATACAGCCCCTATACAGCCCCTATACAGCCCCTATACAGCCCCTATACAGCCCCTATACAGCCCCTATACAGCCCCTTTTACAGCCCCTATACAGCCCCTATACAGCCCCTATACAGCCCCTATACAGCCCCTATACATCCCCTACACAGCCCCTATACAGCCCCTATACAGCCCCTATACATCCCCTACACAGCCCCTATACAGCCCCTATACAGCCCTATACAGCCCCTACACAGCCCCTATACAGCCCCTACACAGCCCCTACACAGCCCCTATACAGCCCCTATACAGCCCCTATACAGCCCCCTACACAGCCCCTATACAGCCCCTATACAGCCCCTATACAGCCCCTATACAGCCCCTATACAGCCCCTATACAGCCCCTATACAGCCCCTATACAGCCCCTATACAGCCCTTATACAGCCCCTATACAGCCCCTATACAGCCCCTTATACAGCCCCTTATACAGCCCCCTATACAGCCCCTATACAGCCCTAATACAGCCCCTATACAGCCCCTATACAGCCCCCCTATACAGCCCCTATACAGCCCCTATACAGCCCCTAATACAGCCCCTATACAGCCCCTATACAGCCCCTATACAGCCCCTATACAGCCCCTTATACAGCCCCTATACAGCCCTACACAGCCCCTATACAGCCCCTATACAGCCCCTATACAGCCCCTATACAGCCCCTATACAGCCCCTATACAGCCCCTATACAGCCCCTATACGCCCCTATACAGCCCCTATACAGCCCTATACAGCCCCTATACAGCCCCTATACAGCCCCTATACAGCCCCTACACAGCCCCTATACAGCCCCCTATACAGCCCCTATACAGCCCCTATACAGCCCCTTACCTGAGGACCTCCGTACCAGTGGTGGCTGCCAGTCTTTCAGCCTTACAACTCAGTCAAGTCTTTGGTTATTGTCACATGGTCTCAGCAGCTCTGTCTTGTAGATGATCGTCTGTCCTTCAGGTCCCCACTGCCACCAGGCAGCTTTCCAGTCCATGTCTCAGCGTAGAGCGTGATGTTGATCTGTTTCTCTCCACAGTGTTTATCCAGGGTTTATCACAGTGCTTATGGGCCTGCTGTGTCTAATGCTCTGCCCAGCTGGAGACACAGAGGCACATTAGAATGGAGAAACAACAGCCCCGTCAATTAACATCACAGTTTTTTATTAAATATTTGATTTTATTAAACCGTCCCTCTCTCTCTCCCCCCCCTCTCTCCCCCCTCCTCTCTCTCTCTCCCCCTCTCTCTCTATGCCTCTATATCTCTATATATATCTCCCCCTCTATATATCTATATATGCATCTATATATAATATATCTCTCTCTCTCTCTCTCTCCCCCTCTCTCTCTCTCTCCCCCTCTCTATCTCCCCCTCTCTCTCTATATATATATATATCTCTCTCATCTCTCTCTCTCTCTATATATATATATCTCTCCCCCCTATCTATATCTATCTCTCCCTCCTATCTCTCTCTCCCCCCCTCTCTCTCTCTATGCCCCTCTCTCCCCCTCTCTCTCCCCCTCTATCTCTCTCTATCTCTCCCCCTCTCTCTCTCTCTCTCTATATCTATGCATCTATCTATATATGCTCCCCCTATATATATATATATATCTCTCCCCCCTCTCTCTATCTCTATCTATATATATATATATATGCTATATATATATGCTCTCTCTATCTCCCCCCTCCCTCTCTCTCTCTCCCTCTCCCTCTCTCCCCCCCTCTCTCTCTCTCTCTCTCTCTCTCTCTCTCCCTCTCTCTCTCTCTCTCTCCCCCTCTCCCCCTCTCTTCTCTCTCCCCCTCTCTCTCCCTCTCTCTCTCTCTCTCTCCCCCTCTCTCTCTCCCTCCCTCTCTCTCTCTCCCTCCCTCTCTCCCCCTCTCTCCCCCTCTCTCTCTCTCCCCCTCTCTCTCTCTCCCCCTCTCTCTCTCTCTCTCTCTCTCCCCCCTCTCTCTCCTCTCTCTCCCTCTCTCTCTCTCTCCCTCTCCCCCTCTCTCTCTCTCCCCCTCTCTCTCTCTCCCCCCTCTCTCCCCCTCTTTCCCCCCTCTCTCTCCCCCTCTCTCCCCCCCTCTCTCCCCCCTCTCTCTCTCTCTCTCTCCCCCTCTCTCTCTCCCCCTCCCCTCTCTCTCTCTCCCCCTCCTCTCTCTCCTCTCCCCCTCTCTCTCTCTCCCCCCATATCTCTCTCTCTCCCCCTCTCCCTCTCTCCCCTCTATATCTATATATCCCCCTCTCTCTCCCTCCCCCCTCTATCTCTCTCTCCCCCTCTCTCTCTCTATCCCCCCTATATCTATATATCTCCCCCTCTATAATCCCCCTCTCTAATCCCCCTCCCTATATATATATACTCCCCCTATACATATATATATATATATATATATATCCCTCCCCCCTCTATATATATATGGTAATTGTCCCTCAGAGCAGAGTAGTGGCTCCCTCTCTCTCATTACCGCTCCGTTTCCCTGGCATGACCCCCCCTGTTTTCATCTGTGGACATTTCTCTTCTCATTTCTTTCCCTCTGTTTTTCTCTCTTCTCTCCCCCTTTCCAGAACAAAATCTGTTTAAAAAATCCCCCTCATTTTATAGACCCTTCCCCCCCTAATGAGATCTTTCTCTTCCCCCCCTCTCTCTCTCTCCCCTCCCCTCTCTCTCTTTCCAAACAAAATGTGTTTAAAAAATAAATGGTCCCTTTTTATAATATCTCTCTCTCAATAATCTGTAAATGACCCAATCTGCCACTAAGCAGATGTATATATACTACTATGGGTATATATATATATACAAGTCCCTCCCCCTATATGCTATATGCTAAATAAATCTCTCTCCCCCCTCTGCTATATCTCTGCTGCTCCCCCCCTGCTGCTCTCTCCCCCTCTCTCTCTCCCCCCTCTCTCTCTCTCCCCCCTCCTGTGCTGCTCTCTCCCCCCTCTGTCTCCCCCCCCTCTGCTGCTGTTGCCCTCTCTCTCTGCCCCCCCTCTGCTGCTCTCCCCCTGCTGCTGCTCTCCCCCCTCTCCCCCTCTCTCTACTCCCACATAGTAATCTACCCCCCTCTCTCCCCCCTCTTCCCCCTCCCCCCTTCTCTCTCTCACCCTCTCTCTCCCTGTCCTGTTCTTTCTCCCCTCCCCATTTCTCTCTCACCCTCTCTCCCCTCCCTCTCTCTTCTCCCCCTCCCTGTCTCTCCCCCTCTCTTTTGTACTCTGTTCTGTTATTTTTCTTGTTTATTTTCTTTATTGTGAGTCCCTTGAAGCTACATAAACATACATTAATCATTATTAATATTATGATTATTAGTATTAATTACCAGGTGAATTGATCTATAACCTGTGCCTCCCCCCTCTCTCTCTCTCTCTCAGAAGGAGGAGGAGGCACGTGCTGTCCTGCTGTCTGAGGAAGGGAAGGAGCAGCTGATGTTTGAGGTTCCTCTGAATGACACAGGGTCCGCTGGTCTAGGCATCAGCCTGAAGGGCAACAAGTCCAGGGAGACAGGAGAAGACCTGGGCATCTTCATCAAGTCCATCATCCATGGTGGAGCTGCGTACAAGGTATTACCGTGGGGACTGTCTTCGACTGTTCATTGTCATCTAGACGGCTGCTTATCTCAGTTAGCCCAGGACTAAAGTCTTGCTCATCTAGACGGCTGCTAATCTCAGTTAGCCCAGGACTAAAGTCTTGCTCATCTAGACGGCTGCTAATCTCAGTTATCCCAGGACTAAAGTCTTGCTCATCTAGACGGCTGCTAATCTCAGTTAGCCCAGGACTAAAGTCTTGCTCATCTAGACGGCTGCTAATCTTAGTTAGCCCAGGACTAAAGTCTTGCTCATCTAGACGGCTGCTAATCTCAGCCCAGGACTAAAGTCTTGCTCATCTGGTCAACTGCTAATCTCAGTTAACTCTGGACTAAAGTATTGCTCATCTAGACGGCTGCTAATCTCAGTTAACTCAGGACTAAAGTATTGCTCATCTAGACGGCTGCTAATCTCAGTTAACTCAGGACTAAAGTCTTGCTCATCTAGACGGCTGCTAATCTCAGTTAGCCCAGGACTAAAGTCTTGCTCATCTAGACGGCTGCTAATCTCAGTTAGCCCAGGACTAAAGTCTTGCTCATCTAGACGGCTGCTAATCTCAGTTAACTCAGGACTGAAGTCTTGCTCACCTGGTCAGCTGCTGGATTAGGTTCTGGCTCTGTACATGAGAAGAGAACATGCTCGTGGATCAGACAGAAATGGTAGCAGACGGTGAATGTTGAACTTTTGTTGCACACATCTCCAGGAGCTCCATCCTCTCTCTCTTTTTACAAGTTAACGGTCAAATGTCCCCCTCCCCTTCCAAAAATGTGAACGTTGATAACGTCTTGATCACACCAACGGCGTCATTTGCGCGTAATGTTTACCTAGCAGCTTCTGGTTATGTGTGCAACAAAAGTTCTACATTCACCTTCTGCTACCATTTCTGTCCAGCCGTCTACAGCCTACAGTTTGACGCACACGTTGGATAAATTCAACGTACGCGACCCACCCAGAACGCACTTCAGCTGTCTCTGCAACGCTACGAGGACAAACGCAGTGTTTAATTGGACATGTATTTACTTCTGGTTTCCCAAAATGCAATGCCACTGTCGGTGTGATCAAGGCGTAACTCCTGGGAGATCGTGATTTTGTCCAAATACTGCTGCTCTTTATCCCACGCATCCCGTACATAGGTTATAATGTACAGATACCTATGTAGGTTATAATGTACAGATACCTACGTAAGCTATAATGTACAGCCCAGATAGTTACGTAGGCTATAATGTACAGATCAGATAGCTGCGTAGGTTATAATGTCAGATACCTACATAAGCTATAATGTACAGCCCAGATAGCTACGTAGGCTATAATGTACAGATACCTACGTAAGCTATAATGTACATCCCAGATAGCTACATAGGTTATAATGTTCAGATCAGATACCTACGTAGGTTATAATGTTCAGATCAGATACCTACGTAGGTTATAATGTACAGATCAGATACCTACGTAGGTTATAATGTACAGATACCTACGTAAGCTATAATGTAGAGCCCAGATAGCTACGTAGGCTATAATGTACAGATACCTACGTAAGCTATAATGTACAGCCCAGATAGCTACGTAGGTTATAATGTACAGATCAGATAGCTACGCAGCCTATAATGTACAGTTACCTACGTAGGCTATAAATGTACAGATCATATAGCTACGTAGGCTACAATGTACAGATCATATAGCTACGTAGGCTACAATGTACAGATCAGATAGCTACGTAGGCTACAATGTACAGATCAGATAGCTACGTAGGCTACAATGTACAGATCAGATAGCTACATAGGCTACAATGTACAGATCATATAGCTACGTAGGCTACAATGTACAGATCAGATATCTACGTAAGCTATAATGTACAGATCAGATAGCTACATAGGTTATAATGTACAGATACCTATGTAGGTTATAATGTACAGATACCTACGTAGGCTATAATGTACAGATCAGATAGCTGCGTAGGTTATAATGTACAGATACCTACGTAGGCTATAATGTACAGCCCAGATAGCTACGTAGGCTATAATGTACAGATACCTACGTAAGCTATAATGTACAGCCCAGATAGCTACGTAGGTTATAATGTACAGATCAGATAGCTACGCAGTCTATAATGTACAGTTACCTACGTAGGCTATAATGTACAGCTCAGATAGCTACGTAGGCTACAATGTACAGATCAGATAGCTACGTAGGCTACAATGTACAGATCAGATAGCTACATAGGCTATATGTTCAGGGCTGTATTTTTCCGGTCATACCGAGCTGTTCTCGTCAGCCCTACTGTGTGTCGTGAGGAGAGGCTAGTGGCCAGGCTGATAAGGGAAGGAGATCTGAGGTTTCTTTCATTCAAAACAGATCAAATACAATGTTATTGGTCACATGGTTAGCAGATGTTATTGGTCACATGGTTAGCAGATGTTATTGGTCACATGGTTAGCAGATGTTATTGGTCACATGGTTAGCAGATGTTATTGGTCACATGGTTAGCAGATGTTAATGGTCACATGGTTAGCAGATGTTAATGGTCACATGGTTAGCAGATGTTATTGGTCACATGGTTAGCAGATGTTATTGGTCACATGGTTAGCAGATGTTATTGGTCACATGGTTAGCAGATGTTATTGGTCACATGGTTAGCAGATGTTATTGGTCACATGGTTAGCAGATGTTATTGGTCACATGGTTAGCAGATGTTATTGGTCACATGGTTAGCAGATGTTATTGGTCACATGGTTAGCAGATGTTATTGGTCACATGGTTAGCAGATGTTATTGGTCACATGGTTAGCAGATGTTAATGGTCACATGGTTAGCAGATGTTAATGGTCACATGGTTAGCAGATGTTATTGGTCACATGGTTAGCAGATGCTATTGGTCACATGGTTAGCAGATGTTAATGTGAGTGTAGCAAAATGCTTGTGTTTCTAGTTCTGACAGTGTAGTAATATCTAACAAGTAATCTAACATTTCTCCAACAACTACCTAATACACACACATCTAAAGGGGTGAATGAGAATATGTACGTGTAAGTATATGGATGGGCGATGGCCGAGCGGCATAAGCAAGATGCAATAGATTAAATACAGTATATACACATGAGATGAGTAATGCTGTTTCCTGAAGTCCACGATCATCTCCTTTGTTTTGTTGACGTTGAGTGTGAGGTTATTTTCCTGACACCACACTCCGAGGGCCCTCACCTCCTCCCTGTAGGCCGTTTCGTCGTTGTTGGTAATCAAGCCTACCACTGTTGTGTCGTCCGCAAACTTGATGATTGAGTTGGAGGCGTGCGTGGCCACGCAGTCGTGGGTAAACATGGAGTACAGGTGAGGGCTCAGAACGCACCCTTGTGGGGCCCCAGTGTTGAGGATCAGCGGGGTAGAGATGTTGTTACCTACCCTCACCACCTGGGGGCGGCCCGTCAGGAAGTCCAGGACCCAGTTGCACAGGGCGGGGTCGAGACCCAGGGTCTCGAGCTTGATGACGAGTTTGGAGGGTACTGTGGTGTTAAATGCTGAGCTGTAGTCGATGAACAGCATTCTCACATACGTATTCCTCTTGTCTAGATGGGTTAGGGCAGTGTGCAGTGTGGTTGAGATTGCATCGTCTGTGGACCTATTTGGGCGGTATGCAAATTGGAGTGGGTCTAGGGTGTCAGGTAGGGTGGAGGTGATATGGTCCTTGACTAGTCTCTCAAAGCACTTCATGATGACGGAGGTGAGGGCTACGGGGCGATAGTCATTTAGTTCAGTTACCTTTGTTCCTTTACCCAAGAAGGCACAATGGTAGCCATCTTGAAGCATGTGGGGACAGCAGATTGGGATAGGGAGCGATTGAATATGTCCATTAACACACCAGCACAGTGTAGAGACTGCCCGGCAGGGAGGAACACCTGTCCCCTCGGGCTCACCTCAGCTTGCCTCCAAAACACTTCAATTCTCAGAAAAATATCTGTAGAATTGCTGTCCGGTTTCTTAAAAAGCCAAAGTGTTTTACTGTACATGAAACCAGCACTGACTGACTGACTGACTGACTGACTGACTGAATGACTGAATGATTGACTGATTGAATGACTGACTGACTGACTGATGAATTGTGTCTCTCTCCTGTAGGACGGTCATCTGCGTGTCAACGACCAGCTGATAGCGGTGAACGGAGAGTCTCTACTGGGGAAGTCGAACCATGAAGCCATGGAGACCCTGAGGAGATCCATGTCTATGGAGGGGAACTTGAGGGGCACGATACAGCTGGTGGTGCTACGAGCCCTGGTCCAATCAGAGGTTAGTTATATACCTCGTACAGTCACCCATGTAGTACAGTCACCCATGTAGTACAGTCACCCATGTAGTACAGTCACCCATGTAGTACAGTCACCCATGTAGTACAGTCACCCAGGTAGTACAGTCACCCATGTAATACAGTCAACCATATACCACAGTCACCCATATACCACAGTCACCCAGGTAGTACAGTCACCCAGGTAGTACAGTCACCCAGGTAGTACAGTCACCCAGGTAGTACAGTCACCCAGGTAGTACAGTCACCCAGGTAGTACAGTCACCCAGGTAGTACAGTCACCCATGTAATACAGTCACCCATATACTACAGTCACCCATATACTACAGTCACCCAGGTATTACAGTCACCCAGGTAGTACAGTCACCCAGGTAGTACAGTCACCCATATACCACAGTCACCCATATACCACAGTCACCCAGGTAGTACAGTCACCCAGGTAGTACAGTCACCCAGGTACACCCCCTGCCGATGTTATGGTTATTGCCACTCGTTGTGGGGAATTGCAGACTGGGATGTGTGGGCACGGGTCGGTAGAGGGTTGGGTAGGACCCTCCCTGCTTGGCTCTTATTGTTCCCATGAACTACAGATTCATGTTCATTATGTTTTATGGTGTGTGACTGACTGGGCTGGGGTTGGGGTGGGCTGGGGTGGGGTGGGCTGGGCTGGGGTGGGCTTGGTTGGGGTGGGGTGGGCTGGGGTGGGGTGGGGTTGGGTGGCTTGGGGTGGGCTGGGTTGGGGTGGGGTGGGCTGGGGTGGGCTGGGCTGGGCTGGGCTGGGCTTGGTTGGGGTGTGCTGGGGTGGGCTGGGCTGGGCTTGGTTGGGGTGGGCTGGGCTTGGTTGGGGTGGGCTGGGCTTGGTTGGGGTGGTAGCCATTTCAGCGACTGGGGCAGGGTTGGGGTGGGGTGGGTTTGGGTGGGGTGGTAGCCATTTCAGTGACTGGGGCTGGGGTGGGTTGGGGTAGGTTGGGATGGGTTGGGGTGGTAGGCATTTCAGCGACTGGGGCTGGGTTGGGGTGGGTTTGGGTGGGGTGGGGTGGGATGGTTTGGGGTGGTAGCCATTTCAGCGACTGGGGCTGGGTGGGGTGGTAGCCATTTCAGTGACTGGGGCTGGGTTGAGGCGGGGTGGGCTGGGTTGGGGGGTGGGCTGGGGTGGGTTGGGGGCATTTCAGCGACTGGGGCAGGGTTGGGGTGGGGTGGTAGCCATTTCAGTGACTGGGGCTGGGGTGGGTTGGGGTAGGTTGGGATGGGTTGGGGTGGTAGGCATTTCAGCGACTGGGGCTGGGTTGGGGTGGGTTTGGGTGGTAGCCATTTCAGCGACTGGGGCTGGGTGGGGTGGGCCATTTCAGTGACTGGGGCTGGGTTGGGGTGGGGTGGGCTGGGTGACTGGGGCTGGGGTGGGCTTGGGGTGGGCTGGGTTGGGTTTGGGTGGGGTGGGTTTTGGTGGGGTGGTAGGCATTTCAGGACTGGGGCTGGGTTGGGGTGGGCTGGGGTGGGGTGGGTTTCGGTGGGGTGGTAGCCATTTCAGCGACTGGGGCTGGGTTGGCGTGGGGTGGTAGCCATTTCAGTGACTGGGGCTGGGTTGGGGTGGGTTGGGCTGGGCTGGTAGCCATTTCAGTGACTGGGGCTGGGTTGTGTTGGGGTGGGCTGGGTTGGGGTGGGCTGGGGTGGGTTAGGTTGGCGTGGGGTGGTAGCCATTTCAGTGACTGGGGCTGGGTTGTGGTGGGCTGGGGTGGTAGCCATTTCAGTGACTGGGCCCCGAGGGAGGTAGAAAGTGGGGTGACGGGAGGACATTGTCCTCTTTGTGTGGTGGACATCTCACTTTCTTTCCCTGTATTTCTCCCTCCCTCTTTCTGTATCTGTTTCTCTTTCTGTTCTTCTCTGTGGACGGTTGGTTGTCAGCTGGGCCAGACGGTGATGTTGCCATGGTGAATTATTGGATGAGACACAGTCTGCAGTGATAGGCTCTATAGAGATGGAGGTTAGGCCTACTCAGAGCCTATTGTGGTCCATGGCCTATAGATATGTCTTCATGGAGGCTAGGTCTACTCAGATTCTAGTGTGGTCCATGGTCTATAGAGATGTCTTCATGGAGGTTAGGTCTACTCAGAGCCTAGTGTGGTCCATGGTCTATAGAGATGTCTTCATGGAGGTTAGGTCTACTCAGATTATAGTGTGGTCCATGGTCTATAGAGATGTCTTCATGGAGGTTAGGTCTACTCAGAGCCTAGTGTAGCCTTGGGATCCATAAACTTATAGCAATCTTTTTCTAGCATAAACCTTCATTCACTGATTCAAGGAATGGAATATGTATAGAGTCTGTATCATGCTATTTTCTCCTTTTACGATGCATGTATTGTCCCTGTGGACAGTGTTGTTAAAGGTAAGGCCAGGAGACGTCCCGATAATCGGTCTTCTCACCAAAACATCTGTAGCATCCTAACGGCCTAACAAACGAATATGCTGAATCTATAGAGAGGGGAAACTCTCACGAACCACGATGGTGTTCTCCGTTTTACTCTACGACTCCCCTACAAGTATCACGGGACTCGACTGAAGGTAACCCATATAAACTAATGGTAGGATGGAGATGTATATAAATATATAGATAAACCTTCATCTGAAGGTAACCCATATAAACTAATGGTAGGATGGAGATATATATAGATATTAAACCTTCATCTGAAGGTAACCCATGTAAATGAATGGAAGTATGGAGGTAGTTTTGTGCCAACAAAATAAATACTACCTTGTTTTGCCGTTTATGAATGTGTTGTTCAACATGTTTCTGTGGGCTATTGTAGTAAAACATGTTTTTTAGGGGTCCTAAAATTCTAAATCAAAAATTGACCTTCCAAATATAGTTTGAAGGAAAAATATGTAATTAATTGTTATTTGAATATGTTGGTAACAGTTTTATAAAAAGCATTAAGGCACAGTGAAACGGTGCTGTGTAATGAATTCAGGTCACAGGTAAATGGGTCGACTGGACCTCCACTATCGCGTCAGGCCGAGCGACAGCATTTACCTGTGACTGAAGTCATTACACAGCACTGCTTCTCGTGCCTTAATGCTTAACTATACAACGGGTCTGTCTAATCCTGGATGCTGATTGGTTTAAAAAGTGCATTCCAGCTGGTGTCTATTCCACAAGTTACCACCGGCTAAATCTATGATGTTAAAAACACCTATTTACTCTGTTCCGTCTGACTGTGCAATCCACTGTCTCATCAGCCCAGCCAGGCAATTTATAAACTTGCGTAAAGCATCTGGACATTGTCTCCCTTTTCTTTTAGACTAGTGGTTTTCAACAGCGGAGATTTGTATGAACCTTGCGGTCTGTCTCTCTGACGTTTGAAATATTGAAATTCGATCTCCAGCTGTCCGGTAGTAGTGAACGTGTCGGGGTCATGGACGAGACAGACGGGCACGCAGCTTTTCTCAACCAGTCGAAATCATGAATCAGCATCATTTTTATTGATTTATACCAAGAAATGTCAATAGAAAACATGTAAAACGAAACGAAATGCAGCTGGTTTCCAGTGTTTCCAGCATCAGTTTGAAGTGATTGTGTACTAGCTGTGTTGCTGGCTGGTTCCTCTGAACAAGAGTCCTGATGAGTGAACACACTTTCTATGCCAGGTGACATCTCACCTCGTTGCCAGGTGACATCTCACCTCGTTGCCAGGTGACATCTCACCTCGTTGCCAGGTGACATCTCACCTCGTTGCCAGGTGACATCTCACCTCGTTAGCTCATTGTTATGGACGTATCCAAATAAATGTCACTAGAAAACAGCTTAAACAGACGCAAGCAAGGGAACGTTGCCAGCCAGTATGTAAATGAATACAAATTATGTTTTTATTGAAAATATGTCAATCATTATTTGAATATGTTGGTTACCCATTGTATAAAAGTGATGACGCCCTAGAAGCCGGTGTGCCAAAAACATCCTCCAAACACCGGCGTCTCGGGCATGATTAATTAACCACAAACTAGCCTCCTTACCTGACAGAAATATTTCAGGATTATTTGTATCAATTGGGTGGCCATTGTTGTGAAAACTCTGCCATGATGTACTGCAACAGTAGGCCTAACACCATTGTTGTAAAAACTCTGTACACCAACGACCCAGGGAAGAGTTGCAGGGTAGAGGAGAGGAGAATAACTCATTTAAAAGCTGTAAAAACATGAGTAGCTTTCATTTATTGTAAATTAGCTCATTAGAAATGGTTGGAGACTCTTCCTATATGATGTCCTTCCATACAGACTGGAGTGATGCGTCTATTCAAATGTTGTTGATCAGTAGGAAGGCATGACACACCTATTGAGTCACATCCATATAAACTCACTGTTAACTGCGTTTATTTTCAGCAAACTTAACATGTACATATTTGTATGAACATAACAAGATTCAACAACTGAGACATAAACTGAACAAGTTCCACAGACATGTGAATAACAGAAGTGGAATAGTGTCCCTGAACAAAGGGGGGGTTAAAAGGAACAGTCAGTATCTGGTGTGGCCACCAGCTGCATTAAGTACTGCAGTGCATCTCGTCCTCATGGACTGCACCAGATTTGATAGTTCTTGCTGTGAGATGTTACCCCACTCTTCCACCAAGGCACCTGCAAGTTTCTGGACATTTCTGGGGGGAATGGCCCTAGCCCTCACCCTCCTTCCCAACAGGTCCCAGACGCGCTCAATGGGATTGAGATCCGGGCTCTTCGCTGGCCATGGCAGAACACTTACATTCCTGTCTTGCAGGAAATCACGCACATAACGAGCAGTATGGGTGGTGGCACTGTCACACTGGAGGGTCATGTCAGGATGAGCCTGCAGGAAGGGTACCACATGAGGGAGGAGGATATCTTCCCTGTAACGCACAGTGTTGAGATTGCCTGCAATGACAACAAGCTCAGTCCGATGATGCTGTGACACACCGCCCCAGACAATGACGGAATCTCCACCTCCAAATCGATCCCGCTCCAGAGTACAGGCCTCTGTGTAACGCTCATTCCATCAACAATAACCGCGAATCCGACTATCACCCCTGGTGAGACAAAACCGAGACTTGTCAGTCTCCACTTTTTGCCAGTCCTGTCTGGTCCAGCGACGGTGGGTTTGTGTCCATAGGCGACGTTGTTGCCAGTGATGTCTGGTGAGGACCTGCCTTACAACAGGCCTTACAAGTCTCCCTGGAGCGCTGTCTTAGGCGTCTCACAGTACGGACATTGCAATTTATTGCCCTGGCCACATCTGCAGTCCTCATGCCTCCTTGCAGCATGCCCAAGGCACGTTCACGCAGATGAGCAGGGACCCTGGGCATCTTTCTTTTGGTGTTTTTCAGAGTCAGTAGAAAGGCCTCTTTAGTGTCCTAACTTTTCACAGGTGTATGTTCATTAATTGTTTATGGTTCATTGAACAAGCATGAGAAACAGTGTTTAAACCCTTTACAATGAACATCTGTGAAGTTATTTGGATTTTTATGAATTACCTTTGAAAGACAGGGTCCTGAAAAAGGGACGTTTATTTTTTTTCTGAGTTTATATACATTTGAAGTCGGAAGTTTACATACACTTAGGATGGAGTCATTAAAACTCATTTTTCAACCACTCCACAAATTTCTTGTTAACAAACTATAGTTTTGGCCAGTCGGTTAGGACATCTACTTTGTGGATGTCACAAGTTATTTTTCCAACAATTGTTTACAGACAGATTATTTCACTTATAATTCACTGTATCACAATTCCAGCAGGTCAGAAGTTACACTAAATTGACTGTGCCTTTAAACAGCTTGGAAAATTCCAGAAAATGACGTCATGGCTTTAGAAGCTTCTGATAGGCTAATTGACATCATGTGAGTCAATTGGAAGTGTACCTGTGGATGTATTTCAAGGCCTACCTTCAAACTCAGTGCCTCTTTGCTTGACATCATGGGAAAATCTAAAGAAATCAGCCAAGACCTTCCAAATGCCTGAAGGTACCACATTCATCTGTACAAACAATAGTACACAAGTATAAATACCATGGGACCACGCAGCCGTCATACCGCTCAGGAAGGAGACACATTCTCTCTCCTAGAGATGAACGTACTTTGGTGCGAAATGTGCAAATCAATCCCAGAACCACAGCAAAGGACCTTGTGAAGTTGCTGGAGGAAACAGGTACAAAAGTATCTATATCCACAGTAAAACGAGTCCTATATCGACATAACCTGAAAGGCCGCTCAGCAAGGCAGAAGCCACTGCTCCAAAACCGCCATAAAAAGCCAGACTACGGTTTGCAACTGCACATGGGGACAAAGATCCTACTTTTTGGAGGAATGTCCTCTGGTCTGATGAAACAGAAATAGAACTGTTTGGCCATAATGACCATCGTTATGTTTGGAGGCAAAAGGGGGAGGCTTGCAAGCCAAAGAACACCATCCCAACCATGAAGCACGGGGGTGGCAGTGTCATGTTGTGGGGGTGCTTTGCTGCAGGAGGTACTGGTGCACTTCACACAATATATGGCATCATGAGGTAGGAAAATTATGTGGATATATTGAAGCAACATCAAGACATCAGTCAGGAAGTTAAAGCTTGGTCGCAAATGGGTCTTCCAAATGGACAATGACCCTAAGCATACTTCCAAAGTTGTGTCAAAATGGCTTAAGGACAACAAAGTCATGGTATTGGAGTGGCCATCACAAAGCCCTGACCTCAATCCTGTAGAACATTTGTGGGCAGAACTGAAAAAAGCGTGTTCGAGCAAGGAGGCCTACAAACCTGACTCAGTTACACCAGCTCTGTCAGGAGGAATGGGCCAAAATTCACCCAACTTATCGTGGGAAGCTTGTGGAAGGCTACCTGAAACGTTAAAGTTAAACAATTTACAGGCAATGCTACCAAATACTAATTGAGTGTATGTAAATTTCTGACCCACTAGGAATATGATTAATTAAATAAAAGCTGAAATAAATCCTCTACTATTATTCTGACATTTCACATTCTTAAAATAAAGTGATGATCCTAACTGACCTAAAACAGGGACATTTTACTAGAATTAAATGTCAGGAATTGTGAAAAACGGAGTATTTGGCTAAGGTGTATGTAAACCTCCGGCTTCAACTGTTTATATGTACATATTCCTATTCCATCCCTTTACATTTGTGTGTATTAGGTCATTTTTGGGGAATTGTTAGATATTACTGCACTGTCGGGAACTAGAAGCTCAAGCATTTCTCTACACTCGCATTAACCTCTGCTGACCATGTGACCAATAACATCTGCTAACCATGTGACCAATAACATCTGCTAACCATGTGACCAATAACATCTGCTAACCATGTGACCAATAACATCTGCTAACCATGTGACCAATAACATCTGCTAACCATGTGACCAATAACATCTGCTAACCATGCATCATCTGCTAACCATGTGACCAATAACATCTGCTAACCATGTGACCATTAACATCTGCTAACCATGTGACCAATAACATCTGCTAACCATGTGACCAATAACATCTGCTAACCATGTGACCATTAACATCTGCTAACCATGTGACCAATAACATCTGCTAACCATGTGACCAATAACATCTGCTAACCATGTGACCAATAACATCTGATTTGAATATGTTTTCACCTCCTTATGTATCCAGTTTGTCAAGATATTTACCATTCAAATCAAATCATTAGATTATGTAGTTTTAGATTCTTAATGACAAAGTCACATTCATTTGTTTGATTTTAAAATTGATGCATACATGCATACATGTCTGTCTCTGGGAAATGTTGTCATCAACATTGTCATATCGACCTCCTAGGTCATTCTCTACCCCCACACCCTCAGAACCAGCCTGGAGGAAAATACTTTAATACCCCAGCCAGATCTAATCTCTCTCCACTCCTCTCCAACACACAGCCAGTTGAATAGCCCTGGTATAATCTGTTCACCATTGGGGGTCCTGATAATTAAATCTGTCCCAGGTCAGAGAGCCTGGAGGACCCCAGAGCCCTAGAGAGAGGACCCTTACCCCAGAGCCCTAGAGAGAGGACCCTTACCCCAGAGCCCTAGAGAGAGGACCCTACCCCAGAGCCCTAGAGAGAGGACCCTTACCCCAGAGCCCTAGAGAGAGGACCCTTACCCCAGAGCCCTAGAGAGGGACCCTTACCCCAGAGCCCTAGAGAGAGGACCCTACCCCAGAGCCCTAGAGAGAGGACCCTTACCCCAGAGCCCTAGAGAGAGGACCCTTACCCCAGAGCCCTAGAGAGAGGACCCTTACCCCAGAGCCCTAGAGAGAGGACCCTTACCCCAGAGCCCTAGAGAGAGGACCCTTACCCCAGAGCCCTAGAGAGAGGACCCTTACCCCAGAGCCCTAGAGAGAGGACCCTTACCCCAGAGCCCTAGAGAGAGGACCCTTACCCCAGAGCCCTAGAGAGAGGACCCTTACCCCAGAGCCCTAGAGAGAGGACCCTGGCTGGGATAGCTCGCTGTGGGAGGTCGTGGAAAGTATCCAGGAATCTTTGGATTAAAGGGGAAGTTCACCCCAAAAACACTTCTGGGCCCTATAAAACACTTGCCCGGAGGTTTGTCAGTACCCAAGACAGTTCTTAGGTCCATTGTTTGAGTATTTAGAGTATTTTTTATATCAAACAGATATATTTCCAAAATGACCTAAATGCATATTTTGTTTTGTATTTATTGTTACTAAGCAACAGCTAAATGACCTAAAAACAATTAAAAATGGTGTATTTATCATTACTAAGCAACAGCTAAATGACCTAATGTTACGAATCCCTTTTTATCTTCCTCTTGGAAGCGTTGATACGATATGGGTGTTGCTTGATAGGTGTAGCATTTCCAACATTAATGTCATGTTCCAACACATTGGTGCGAGTAGGAACGTCATTAAAGAGACATGGAAAACTGTGTAGTAGCCTCACAATATCATTAGCCTGTCCATCCGTTAAATGAACCAGACCTGACTGGATAGACAGCAGCATTTCTGAGTTGGGCAATCTAACACACTGCTGCTGAGTATTGCGCAACTCCAAGCCATCAACATCATCAATATGACAGTCCACTATCATAGCAGTAGAAGCAGAGGAGACAGCAGTACCTTCCTCTGTTTTTGAACTCTCTAACTGTGTGATGGGTCGGGTGTGGTAAGCTTTCAACATGTTAATGTGACACACACACGAGATTGGCGTTGTCTATCAGGAGTTTGAAGCACATAGTCAGTTTCACTTATTTCCTTTTCAATTAAATAAGGACCAGAGAAACGAGCTGACAGTGAAGATCCTGGAACAGGTAATAACACCAGTACTTGGTCACCTGGCTGTAGTGGACGAGAAACAGCCTCTTTATCATAGTGTCTTTTCATGCTCCTCTGTGAGGAAGACAGAGCTTCCTTTGCGAGAGCACAAGCTTGGTGTAGGCGCTCACGAAAGTGACTAACGTAGTCCAACACATTCTCATCTCTGGTACACAACTCTTGGGACAAGAACTGTTCTTTAAGGACTTTCATTGGTCCTCTCACTGTATGACCAAACACTAGTTGAGCCGGGCTGAAACCTAGGGACTCCTGCACAGTTTCACGAGCAGCAAACAAAACTAGAGGAACTCCCTCATCCCAATCTTTCTCAGATTCCAAACAATATTTACGTAGCATAGACTTCAGTGTCTGATGCCATCTTTCAAGCGCACCCTGAGACTCTGGGTGATAGGCGCTTGACACACGGTGCGTAATTGACAAGGATTTTAACACCTGCTTGAAGAGCTTGGATAGGAAATTGGTACCTTGATCGCTTTGTACCACCTTAGGTAACCCGAATGTCGTGAAGAATTTTATTAAGGCTTTACTCACTACCGGGGCTGTAATCCTTCACAGAGGAATGGCCTCGGGGTATCTTGTAGCCATACACATAATCGTTAACAAAAACTGGTAACCGATTTTGTCTTCGGTAACGGTCCGACACAATCAACCACCACATGCTCGAATGGTTCACCTATGACAGGTATGGGACAAAGAGGAGCGGGAGGAATAACCTGATTTGGTTTTCCTGTTATCTGACATGTGTGGCATGTCCGACAGAACTGAGCCACATCGTTTTAAACCCGGCCAAAAGAAATGTCGAAGGATCCGATCATAAGTTTTCGTGATTCCTAAATGACCAGACCACTGATGATCATGAGCAAGGGATAACACATTTTGTCGAGAGGCTGTAGGAATCACTATTTGGTAAACAGCATTCCAATCTCCACCCGCGTCAACATGGGATTTCCATTTACGCATGAGGAGATTACCATCAATGAAGTAAGCCACGTTCTTCTTCTTCACATCTTCCAATGAGACAACACTAGAAAAACATTTAGCAAGCTTGTTGTCAACCTTTTGGTTAGCAATCAGCTGCTCACGAGTGACTGGTAACTGTATTTTCAGCAATAAGTTCAACGTTCTTTGATTCTTTCCTGGGCTGTTTGTCAGAGGTGATCAGCTTCTCAGAGGTATCACACAATCCATCTTCTTGATCAACCTCTTTGAACAGAACAGTGTTCGACAAATCTATCACGTCACCCTCTTGTAGTGCCTGAGCACGAGTGACAGCACAAGTGGGAAACACATATGGATAACTCTGTGCCAGCTCATTCGAGAGAGAGTGGTCACTTTTATCCAATACGGGTACTACGTTTCCTCCGGCAATATCGTTACCCATTATAAAGGTCACACCTTTCACTGGCAACATAGGACGTACCCCCACTCTGAATATTCCACTGATTAACTCAGAGTTTACTTTCACAAAGTGCAATGGCACTGGGACAAAACCCATTTCAATACCCTGAACTAACACACTGGAACCACAGTATGTATCGTCGGATAAGGGCAACACATCAGACAATATAAACGACTGCGCCGCACCAGTATCTCTAAGGATTTTAACCGGACGCTGAGACGCTTCGTCATTCGTTGGGGACACAAACCCCTCGAAAATGAATGGTTCATAACTGCGGTCGGGGACTAAGACTTTCAAACTACAGTTACCCTGAGGCACCTGTTTTGTTGCAGACCTCTCAACCGTACGAATTAGAGCAACACCTATTGGTGGCTTGGCACGAAGAGGCATCCCTTGTTTGCGTTTAAGCAGGAAGCAATCATTAATCATATGTCCTACTTTATGACAATAGAAACAGGGACGCTCATTCTTCTGGCGTGCTTGATATACTACTGCTGGCCGACTAGGGCTAAAGGTAGGAAACTCAGTGGCTCTATTCTCAGTTTGAGCCGAAAACACACTCGTGCGTCAACACAAACTCGTCTGCCAACACAGACGCTTCTGCCAGGGAGGATACTTTCTGTTCGCTTTAGGTAAACTACAATGCGTTCGGGTAAGCAATTTTTAAACTCTTCCAACAAGATTAACTCCCGGAGAGTGTTGAAATCAGTTACCTTACTAGCAGCATGCCATTTATCAAACAGATTTCCCTTGTCTCTAGCAAATTCCACATAAGTCTTACTAGAAGACTTTCTATGAGACCTAAATCTCTGTCGGTATGCCTCAGGCACAAGCTCATAGGCACAAAGAACAGTAGCTTTGACCACTTCATAATTCAAACTGTCCTCTAGAGGCAGCGCTGACAAAACCTCTTGGGCTTTACCAGTTAATTTACACTGAAGTAATAGGCACCATACCTCTTCAGGCCATTTCAATGCTACGGCTATACGCTCAAATACACAAAAATAGGAGTCAACCTCTGCCTTAGTACCTTTGTTCAGAGAGTCAATCTGCCTACTAATGTCAAACGTGTTTGAGGACACAGCAGGTGAGGACGGCTCACAAACAGGCACAGTAGGAACGAAGGCTAGCCTTGCTGTCTCTGCCTCCAGTTCCATCTGGCGCATTTTGAACTCCAACTGCCTTTGTTCTCGTTCTTTTTCTGCCTCAATTTTACACATCTCCAACTGGAGAGTCTCTCGCCTAATTTGGGCTCTCTTCCACCTCCAGTTGGAACTGTGCTAAACGGACATCCCTCCTGGCATCACCATTTGACAGTGGGGAGAGTGGATCAAAACGGGACAATGTGGCTGGTGTTTTAGCCTCTCCCTCATTATCAGACACCAATGGGCTTACAGGAGCAGCAACATCCCCTACAGGGGTAGTAGACTCAGGCAGCGGTAACACAAGCACCTGCTCTTCCAACAATACATTTAATACTAGCTGTTTAACCTCCGCCTTAACTAAACTCTGGGGAATCGATACTGAATAATGGTCAGCCAAGGTCATTAAATCAACTCTACGACATTTGTCAAAAACCTCCCACGAAGGGTTATCCAAAAAGGATTTCAAATCAAAAGTAGTCATTTTACACTACTTCACAAGTGCCAAAGAAAATAGCAAACACTAATGCTACTTCAGCTATGACGCTCAACACTGAACTATACCACTACAACAATCTACATGAGCGGCATGGGTGTCAGTTATGACAGATCCCGGACGAGCCCCCACTTATGTTACGAATCCCTTTTGGCCCGACAGTCTAGGGGGGATGGTAATGAGACCCGTAACATAACTCATGCAAATTACTATTGTGACAAAGTAAAAGTGTGAACGAAATAACCACGACAACAGAAATCTACCGTCAAACTCCAGGTGTATTAATAAACACACGGTAATGGGGGGAGCAGGAAAAGGGGCTGAGCTGGACCCAAGGAAAGAAACAATAAGCATCCAAAACACCCCTAAGCTAGACTAGCCTATTTTAACAACAGCTAACTAACTAACCACAAATACAGTGGGTGGTCCGCCCAGTTCTAACTAGTGTTTTTAACAAAGTCTACCTACGGGTAGTGTATGCCCATGGGCGACTTGTCTTGGTTTCCCCTTTTCCCACCAGCAACAAACACAAACACCATAACCAAAAACAATACTCACAGGAGATGACAAAGTGATTTTGAGGTGCTCAAACAAAAGCGAGGTTAAGACACAAAGAGAGAGTGAAACACAGAGACCTACAGACATGGCATTTACAGAGAGATTGAGCTCTAGAGCAAACAACTGATGGGGTTTTTAAACCATGGGGAAGGAACTGTGATTGGCTAGGAAACAGGAGGAGGTGTGTCTTCTGATTGATGATTGATTGTTGACTGATTGGGGAGTGATGATGTTCACCTGTGAGGGGAGAAGGAGAGAAAAGAAACACACAGGATACTTGTATCCGTAACACTTGTATCGTAACACCTAAAAACAATTAAAAATTGTGTATTTATCATTACTAAGCAACAGCTAAATGACCTAAAAACAATTAAAAATGGTGTAAGCAACACGTGGTTGTCTTTGAATTGAATTAACAAATCAATGTGTTTAGTGGAAAAAGTATGAACAAATTTAAACCTACTGGTTGGTCCTTTTCTTTGTGGTTTTACATTATGATAGGTACAGGCTGGCGAGATGAATGAGCATCTTACAAAGGAAGTCAGGACGACAGGAAGTTGACAAAGAGATGGTAGCTAGGCTAGCGGTCGGTAGTGGATTCCAATCTCTCCTCAAGAAAGGAAGTCAGGACGACAGGAAGTTAACAAAGAGATGGTAGCTAGGCTAGCGGTCGGTAGTGGATTCCAATCTCTCCTCAAGAAAGGAAGTCAGGACGACAGGAAGTTAACAAAGAGATGGTAGCTAGGCTAGCGGTCGGTAGTGGATTCCAATCTCTGAAGTAAAGTAGCCGAGTCACTTCAGGGAAGTAAGTAGGCAGAATATCTAGCCAACACGAGGTGTTCCCAGGTGCAGTAATGTCCCTGTCAGATACAAATACACTGCACATTTTCCCTCTTTCCCCTGTCCGCGATAGAGCTTTGTATCAGGCGTGGCTGCAGGGTGTCATCCTGATTATGGTGCTGATACAAAGCCTGAAGTGATTCGCCAGTGATCACTTTGAAATAATCTGCTTATTCGATACATCTAAATACTCAAGGCTCCTAAAAACAAACGGCCAGGCAGGTGTTATGAAGGGCCCAGAGGTTGTTATGGTGATGGTGTTATGAAGGGCCCAGAGGTTGTTATGGTGATGGTGTTATGAAAGGCCCAGAGGTTGTTATGGTGATGGTGTTATGAAGGGCCCAGAGGTTGTTATGGTGATGGTGTTATGAAGGGTCCAGAGGTTGTTATGGTGATGGTGTTATGAAGGGCCCAGAGGTTGTTATGGTGATGGTGTTATGAAGGGCCCAGAGGTTGTTATGGTGATGGTGTTATGAAGGGCCCAGAGGTTGTTATGGTGATGGTGTTATGAAGGGCCCAGAGGTTGTTATGGTGACGGTGTTATGAAGGGTCCAGAGGTTGTTATGGTGATGGTGTTATGAAGGGCCCAGAGGTTGTTATGGTGATGGTGTTATGAAGGGCCCAGAGGTTGTTATGGTGATGGTGTTATGAAGGGCCCAGAGGTTGTTATGGTGATGGTGTTATGAAGGGCCCAGATGTTGTTATGGTGATGGTGTTATGAAGGGCCCAGAGGTTGTTATGGTGATGGTGTTATGAAGGGCCCAGAGGTTGTTATGGTGATGGTGTTATGAAGGGCCCAGAGGTTGTTATGGTGATGGTGTTATGAAGGGCCCAGAGGTTGTTATGGTGATGGTGTTATGAAGGGCCCAGAGGTTGTTGATTCTGCTCTCCACCAGTCCTCACTATGGAACACACACTTTCCCTATATATAAACATGAGTGTTATTGTTTTTTTTACCTTTATTTAACTAGGCAAGTCAGCTAAGAACAAATTCTTATTTACAATGAAGGCCAACCAGGGAACAATGGGTTTAACAGGGGCAGAATTACATATTTTTACCTTGTCGGCTTGGGGGATTCGATCCAGCAACCTTTCGGTTACTAGTCCAACGCTCTAACCACTAGGTCACCTGTCTCTAACCACTAGGTCACCTGTCTCTAACCACTAGGTCACCTGTCTCTAACCACTAGGTCACCTGTCTCTAACCACTAGGTCACCTGTCTCTAACCACTAGGTCACCTGTCTCTAACCACTAGGCCACCTGTCTCTAACCACTAGGCCACCTGTCTCTAACCACTAGGTCACCTGTCTCTAACCACTAGGCTACGCTACCACCTCTACACTCTAACCACTAGGCTACGCTACCACCTCTACACTCTAACCACTAGGCTACTGCCACCTCCACACTCTAACCACTAGGCTACACCACCTCTACTCTAACCACTAGGCTACGCTGCCACCTCTACACTCTAACCACTAGGCTACGCTACCACCTCTACACTCTAACCACTAGGCTACGCTACCACCTCTACACTCTAACCACTAGGCTACGCTACCACCTCTACACTCTAACCACTAGGCTCCCTGTTACCCCAACATCCCTAGTATAACATAGGAGTCTATAGACAAGTGCAACACTTGTTTTACAGTGGAAAAGCAGCATTACTAGCAGTAAGTTAAGCCTGGGGACATCGGCGTGCCCCTGAGGCCCGGAGGAGAATAGGGTAGCGTGGTGTCGTGGCCTGGCGGAGACAGACAGAGAGGATACTGTAGTGTGGTGCTCTGACTGAAGGCTGCAGGCCCGATGGGGCCGTGGGAAACATAATCCCTCTGCTCTCCTCCTCAGTCTCTCTCTCTCTGTACTCTCCTCTCATCCTTTTATTGTTTCCTCTGCTGTGTATCAATACAATTAGAGAGAGTCTGTCACTTGTTCCATGGTCCTTCTGGTGTCACCAAGTCTTTGAAGCCTGAGGCTGGTGGTGGGAGGAGAGGAGAGACAGAAGGGAGCGAGGCCAAACCAAAGCAGCTTTCTCTCCTCACCTATTATTTCTCTGTCTGACTAGTCTCTCAGGAATACAACTCTGAGTCTCTCAGGAATACACCACTGAGTCTCTCTCAGGAATACAACTCTGAGTCTCTCTCAGGAATACAACTCTGAGTCTCTCTCTCAGGAATACAACTCTGAGTCTCTCTCTCTCTCTCTCTCTCTCTCTCTCTCAGGAATACAACTCTGAGTCTCTCTCAGGAATACAACTCTGAGTCTCTCTCTCTCTCTCTCAGGAATACAACTCTGAGTCTCTCTCAGGAATACAACACTGAGTCTCTCTCAGGAATACAACTCGGAGTCTCTCTCTCAGGAATACAACCCTGAGTCTCTCTCTCAGGAATACAACTCTGAGTCTCTCTCAGGAATACACCACTGAGTCTCTCTCAGGAATACAACTCTGAGTCTCTCTCAGGAATACAACACTGAGTCTCTCTCAGGAATACAACTCGGAGTCTCTCTCTCAGGAATACAACCCTGAGTCTCTCTCTCAGGAATACAACTCGGAGTCTCTCTCTCAGGAATACAACCCTGAGTCTCTCTCTCTCATGAAAACAACTCTTGAGTCTCTCTCTCAGGAATACAACTCTGAGTCTCTCTCTCAGGAATACAACTCTGAGTCTCTCTCTCAGGAATACAACTCTGAGTCTCTCTCAGGAATACAACTCTGAGTCTCTCTCTCTCTCTCTCTCTCTCTCTCAGGAATACAACTCTGAGTCTCTCTCAGGAGCACAACACAGCGCCTCAGGAATACAACTCGAGTCTCTCTCAGGAATACAACACTGAGTCTCTCTCAGGAATACAACTCTGAGTCTCTCTCAGGAATACAACCCTGAGTCTCTCTCAGGAATACAACTCTGAGTCTCTCTCAGGAATACACCACTGAGTCTCTCTCAGGAATACAACTCTGAGTCTCTCTCAGGAATACAACTCGGAGTCTCTCTCTCAGGAATACAACCCTGAGTCTCTCTCTCAGGAATACAACTCGGAGTCTCTCTCTCAGGAATACAACCCTGAGTCTCTCTCTCTCATGAAAACAACTCTTGAGTCTCTCTCTCAGGAATACAACTCTGAGTCTCTCTCTCAGGAATACAACTCTGAGTCTCTCTCTCAGGAATACAACTCTGAGTCTCTCTCTCAGAAAACAACACTGAGTCTCTCTCAGGATAACAACACTGAGTCTCTCTCTCAGGATAACAACACTGAGTCTCTCAGGAATACAACACAGGCCTCAATAATGGTTTAGTCCACTGAGACAGGCGTGAATCAGACAGGTGTGAATCAGACAGGTGTGAATCAGACAGGTGTGAATCAGACAGGCGTGAATCAGACCGGCGTGAATCAGACCGGCGTGAACCAGACCGGCGTGAATCAGACAGGAGTGAATCAGACCGGCGTGAATCAGACAGGCGTGAATCAGACAGGCGTGAATCAGACAGGCGTGAATCAGACAGGTGTCTTGTGCCATATATTATTTTGACATATTTGCCACAGCTCGACTAAAAACATCTTGGTCGAGAGGTGCCATGACAACGGCCTCTCCCTCAACGTCAGTAAGACCAAGGAACTGGGGGCAAGAACGCCCACCATCCACATCAACCGGGCTGCAGTGGAGAGGATCGAGAGGTTCAAGTTCCACACACACCCGCTGTGAAGAGCACACAACAGCACCTCATCCATCTGAAGAGCACACAACAGCACCTCATCCATCTGAAGAGCACACAACAGCACCTCATCCATCTGAAGAGCACAAAACAGCACCTCATCCATCTGAAGAGCACACAACAGCGCCTCATCCATCTGAAGAGCACACAACAGCGCCTCATCCATCTGAAGAGCACACAACAGCGCCTCATCCATCTGAAGAGCACACAACAGCGCCTCATCCATCTGAAGAGCACACAACAGCGCCTCATCCATCTGAAGAGCACACAACAGCGCCTCATCCATCTGAAGAGCACAAAACAGCACCTCATCCATCTGAAGAGCACACAACAGCGCCTCATCCATCTGAAGAGCACACAACAGCGCCTCATCCATCTGAAGAGCACACAACAGCGCCTCATCCATCTGAAGAGCACACAACAGCGCCTCATCCATCTGAAGAGCACACAACAGCGCCTCATCCATCTGAAGAGCACACAACAGCGCCTCATCCATCTGAAGAGCACACAACAGCGCCTCATCCATCTGAAGAGCACACAACAGCGCCTCATCCATCTGAAGTGCACACAACAGCGCCCCATCCATCTGAAGTGCACACAACAGCGCCTCATCCATCTGAAGTGCACACAACAGCGCCTCATCCATCTGAAGAGCACACAACAGCGCCTCATCCATCTGAAGTGCACACAACAGCGCCTCATCCATCTGAAGAGCACACAACAGCGCCTCATCCATCTGAAGTGCACACAACAGCGCCTCATCCATCTGAAGAGCACACAACAGCGCCTCATCCATCTGAAGAGCACACAACAGCGCCTCATCCATCTGAAGTGCACACAACAGCGCCTCATCCATCTGAAGTGCACACAACAGTGCCTCATCCATCTGAAGTGCACACAACAGCACCTCATCCATCTGAAGTGCACACAACAGCGCCTCATCCATCTGAAGAGCACACAACAGCACCTCATCCATCTGAAGTGCACACAACAGCGCCTCATCCATCTGAAGAGCACACAACAGCGCCTCATCCATCTGAAGAGCACACAACAGCGCCTCATCCATCTGAAGTGCACACAACAGCGCCTCATCCATCTGAAGTGCACACAACAGCGCCTCATCCATCTGAAGTGCACACAACAGCGCCTCATCCATCTGAAGAGCACACAACAGCGCCTCAACCCCCCTCAGGAGTCTGAAAAGATTTACCAAGGACCCTTGGATCCTCAAAGAGTTCTACAGCTGCACCGTCGAGAGCGTCTCGGCTGCCTGCATCACCCCTTGGTGTGGTGAATAAACCTCGACCGCAAAGTGTTACAGAAGGAGATGCGAACAGCCCAGTGCCATCCAGACCCTCTACAACAGGTATCGTCAGAGGAAGGCCAAAGTACTCCAGCCAACCAAGCCTGTTCACAGGAAAACTGTGTTGAAGCTCTTGGACCAGCATGCACCGAGACAACATTTTCTACCCTCAAGCCATAAGACTGCTGAATAGTTAATGAATGGTTACCTAGAATATCTACACTGGCTCTATCTGCACTGAGCAATCTGCACTGACTCTATCTACACTGACCCCATCTACACTGACCCCATCTACACTGACTCTATCTGCACTGAGCAATCTGCACTGACTCTATCTACACTGACTCTATCTACACTGACCCCATCTACACTGATCCCATCTACACTGACTCTATCTGCACTGAGCAATCTGCACTGACTCTATCTACACTGACTCTATCTGCACTGACTCTATCTGCACTGACTCTATCTACACTGACTCTATCTGCACTGACTCTATCTGCACTGACTCTATCTGCACTGACTCTATCTGCACTGACTCTATCTGCACTGACTCTATCTACACAGACTCTATCTGCACTGACTCTATCTGCACTGAGCCATTCTACACTGACTCTATCTGCACTGACTCTATCTGCACTGACTGCACTAGAGTTGTCCTCTAGTTAACAGCAGTACAGTAGGGTAGAGTTGTCCTCTAGTTAACATCAGTACAGTAGGTTAGAGTTGTCCTCTAGTTAACATCAGTAGGGTAGAGTTGTCCTCTAGTTAACATCTAGTTAACCCATCTCAGTGAACAGGACAGGACCCATCTCAGTGAACAGGACATGACCCATCTCAGTGAACAGGACAGGACCCATTTCAGTGAACATGACAGGACCCATCTCAGTGAACAGGACACGACCGATCTCAGTGAACAGGACAGGACCCATCTCAGTGAACAGGACAGGACCCATCTCAGTGAACAGGACAGGACCCATCTCAGTGAACAGGACAGGACCCATCTCAGTGAACAGGACAGGACCCATCTCAGTGAACAGGACAGGACAGGACCCATCTCAGTGAACAGGACAGGACCCATCTCAGTGAACAGGACAGGACCCATTTCAGTGAACAGGACATGACCCATCTCAGTGAACAGGATAGGACGCATCTCAGTGAACAGGACAGGACCCATTTCAGTGAACAGGACAGGACCCATCTCAGTGAACAGGACAGGACCCATCTCAGTGAACAGGACATGACCCATCTCAGTGAACAGGACAGGACCGATCTCAGTGACCAGGACAGGACCCATCTCAGTGAACAGGACAGTGAACGTGTGACCACAATAACACACTAGTTGTTTGTCCAGACCTTTTGAGTCTGGAAGAAAGGTCTAAATTTTAGAATGGTTTAACGGTTTAGGATTTTTGTCCTGTATAGATCTGTTGAGTGTCTGGTCTCTTATTTTGGTCAGAAAACTCACCGACTTTGTTAACGTTGTTGCTGGAGAGTTTAAAACATATATATATATAAATATATTTCTGTCATATCACATTCTCATGACCCTGATTTGAAATACGGTTTGAAGCTTTGCTAACGTTGTTGGTCTCTTTCTCCATCTCATGATCATGATGTTAATTGTGACGGTATGATTCCTCTCTCTGACAGGATCCATTTGTCCCTTCGAACCAGTCTTTTGATGTCTCTGTCAGCTGCCCAGCCAGATCAGCTAACAACTCAGCCCAGCTGCCTGTGGTCAACAACGTCATCTATGAGAGATCTAATGGTGAGTTAGCACATACCTGTGCTACTTAGCGTGCTAGCACATACCACATAGCATGTACATGTTAGCATGTTTACTGTATATCTAACACTGTGCTGGTTAGCATGCTAGCATATAGCATGTACATGTTAGCATGTCTAATGTATATCTGACTCTGTGCTACTGTCAGCATTTTTTCCCTCTTCTTCGTCTTTCACAGTTACATTAATGATACCTGTTAAATATTAAATACCTTACCTAGCTACCTTACCTAGCTACCTTACCTAGCTACCTTACCTAGCTACAATACCTAGCTACCTTACCTAGCTACCTTACCTAGCTACAATACCTAGCTACCTTACCTAGCTACCTTACCTAGCTACCATACCTAGCTACCTTACCTAGCTACCTTACCTAGCTACCTTACCCTTAGCTACCCTACCTAGCTACCTGACCTAGCTACCCTACCTAGCTACCTTACCTAGCTACCCTACCTAGCTACCTTACCTAGCTACCCTACCTAGCTACAATACCTAGCTACCCTACCTAGCTACCTTACCTAGCTACCTTACCTAGCTACCTACCTAGCTACCTTACCTAGCTACCTTACCTAGCTACAATACCTAGCTACAATACCCTAGCTACCTTACCTAGCTACCTACTCTACCTAGCTACCTAGCTACAATACCTAGCTACCTTACCTAGCTACCTTACCTAGCTACCATACCTAGCTACCTTACCTAGCTACCTTACCTAGCTACCTTACCTAGCTACAATACCTAGCTACCTTACCTAGCTACCTTACCTAGCTACAATACCTAGCTACCTTACCTAGCTACCTTACCTAGCTACCCCTTACCTAGCTACCTACCTAGCTACCCTACCTAGCTACCTTACCTAGCTACAATACCTAGCTACAATACCTAGCTACCTTACCTAGCTACCATACCTAGCTACCTTACCTAGCTACCCTACCTAGCTACAATACCTAGCTACCCTTACCTAGCTACCTTACCTAGCTACAATACCTAGCTACCTACCTAGCTACAATTACCTAGCTACAATACCTAGCTACCTTACCTAGCTACCTTACCTAGCTACAATACCTAGCTACCCTACCTAGCTACCTTACCTAGCTACAATACCTAGCTACCTTACCTAGCTACAATACCTAGCTACAATACCTAGCTACCCTACCTAGCTACCTTACCTAGCTACAATACCTAGCTACAATACCTAGCTACAATACCTAGCTATCTTACCTAGCTACCTTACCTAGCTACAATACCTAGCTACCATACCTAGCTACAATACCTAGCTACCTTACCTAGCTAAATGACCTCAAATCAAATCAAATTGTATTTGTCACATACACATGGTTAGCAGATGTTAATGCGAGTGTAGCGAAATGCAGTAATAACCAACAAGTAATCTAACTAACAATTCCAAAACTACTGTCTTATACACAGTTTAAGGGGATAAAGAATATGTACATAAGGATATATGAATGAGTGATGGTACAGAGCAGCATAGGCAAGATACAGTAGATGGTATTGAGTGCAGTATATACATATGAGATGAGTATGTAAACAAAGTGGCATAGTTAAAGTGGCTAGTGATACATGTATTACATAAGGATGCAGTAGATGATATAGAGTACAGTATATACATATACATATGAGATGAATAATGTAGGGTAAGTAACATTATATAAGGTAGCATTGTTTAAAGTGGCTAGTGATATATTTTACATAATTTCCCATCAATTCCCATTATTAAAGTGGCTGGAGTTGAGTCAGTGTGACAGTTGGGCAGCAGCCACTCAATGTTAGTGGTGGCTGTTTAACAGTCTGATGGCCTTGAGATAGAAGCTGTTTTTCAGTCTCTCTGTCCCAGCTTTGATGCACCTGTACTGACCTCGCCTTCTGGATGATAGCGGGGTGAACAGGCAGTGGCTCGGGTGGTTGATGTCCTTGATGATCTTTTTGGCCTTCCTGTAACATCGGGTGGTGTAGGTGTCCTGGAGGGCAGGTAATTTGCCCCCGGTGATGCGTTGTGCAGACCTCACTACCCTCTGGAGAGCCTTACGGTTGTGGGCGGAGCAGTTGCCGTACCAGGCAGTGATACAGGATGCTCTCGATTGTGCATCTGTAGAAGTTTGTGAGTGCTTTTGGTGACAAGCCAAATTTCTTCAGCCTCCTGAGGTTGAAGAGGCGCTGCTGCGCCTTCTTCACGATGCTGTCTGTGTGAGTGGACCAATTCAGTTTGTCTGTGATGTGTACGCCGAGGAACTTAAAACTTGCTACCCTCTCCTCTACTGTTCCATCGATGTGGATGGGGGGGTGTTCCCTCTGCTGTTTCCTGAAGTCCACAATCATCTCCTTAGTTTTGTTGACGTTGAGTGTGAGGTTATTTTCCTGACACCACACTCCGAGGGCCCTCACCTCCTCTCTGTAGGCCGTCTCGTCGTTGTTGGTAATCAAGCCTACGACTGTTGTGTCGTCCGCAAACTTGATGATTGAGTTGGAGGCGTGCGTGGCCACGCAGTCGTGGGTGAACAGGGAGTACAGGAGAGGGCTCAGAACGCACCCTTGTGGGGCCCCAGTGTTGAGGATCAGCGGGGTGGAGATGTTGTTGCCTACCCTCACCACCTTGGGGCGGCCCGTCAGGAAGTCCAGTACCCAGTTGCACAGGGCGGGGTCAAGACCCAGGGTCTCGAGCTTGATGATGAGCTTGGAGGGTACTATGGTGTTGAATGCTGAGCTGTAGTCGATGAACAGCATTCTCACATAGGTATTCCTCTTGTCCAGATGGGTTAGGGCAGTGTGCAGTGTGGTTGAGATTGCATCGTCTGTGGACCTATTGGGGCGGTAAGCAAATTGGAGTGGGTCTAGGGTGTCAGGTAGGGTGGAGGTGATATGGTCCTTGACTAGTCTCTCAAAGCACTTCATGATGACGGAAGTGAGTGCTACGGGGCGGTAGTCAGTTTAGCTCAGTTACCTTAGCTTTCTTGGGAACAGGAACAATGGTGGCCCTCTTGAAGCATGTGGGAACAGCAGACTGGTATAGGGATTGATTGAATATGTCCGTAAACACACCAGCCAGCTGGTCTGCGCATGCTCTGAGGGCGCGGCTGGGGATGCCGTCTGGGCCTGCAGCCTTGCGAGGGTTAACATGTTTAAATGTTTTACTCACCTCGGCTGCAGTGAAGGAGAGGCCGCATGTTTTGGTTGCAGGCCGTGTCAGTGGCACTGTATTGTCCTCAAAGCGGGCAAAAAGTTATTTAGTCTGCCTGTGAGCAAGACATCCTGGTCCGTGACTGGGCTGGATTTCTTCCTGTAGTCCGTGATTGACTGTAGACCCTGCCACATACCTCTTGTGTCTGAGCCGTTGAATTGAGATTCTACTTTGTCTCTATACTGACGCTTAGCTTGTTTGATAGCCTTGCGGAGGGAATAGCTACACTGTTTGTATTCGGTCATGTTACCGGTCACCTTGCCCTGATTAAAAGCAGTGGTTCGCGCTTTCAGTTTCACACGAATGCTGCCATCAATCCACGGTTTCTGGTTTGGGAATGTTTTAGTCGATGCTATGGGAACGACATCTTCAACGCACGTTCTAATGAACTCACTCACCGAATCAGCGTATTCGACAATGTTGTTGTCTGACGCAATACGAAACATATCCCAGTCCACGTGATGGAAGCAGTCATGGAGCGTGGAATCAGATTGATCGGACCAGCGTTGGACAGACCTCAGCGCAGGAGATTCTTGTTTTAGTTTCTGTCTGTAGGCAGGGATCAACAAAATGGAGTCGTGGTCAGCTTTTCCGAAAGGAGGGCGGGGCAGGGCCTTATATGCGTCGCGGAAGTTAGAATAGCAGTGATCCAAGGTTTTGCCAGCCCTGGCTACCTCACCTAGCTACCTTTACCTAGCTACAGTAACTACCTTACCTAGCAGTAGTTCACATGTTTATTCAGAGCATCAACCAGCCAGACAACACAACATCATGTTTATTCAGAGCACCGACCAGCCAGACAACACAACATCATGTTTATTCAGAGCACCAACCAGCCAGACAACACAACATCATGTTTATTCAGGGCACCAACCAGCCAGACAACACAACATCATGTTTATTCAGAGCACCAACCAGCCAGACCACAACACAACATCATGTTTATTCAGAGCACCAACCAGCCAGACAACACAACATCATGTTGATTCAGAGCACCAACCAGCCAGACAACACAACATCATGTTTATTCAGAGCACCAACCAGCCAGACAACACAACATCATGTTTATTCAGGGCACCAACCAGCCAGACAACACAACATCATGTTGATTCTTGGATATTATAATATATGTTTTTTATAGTTCTTTCTATCTCAGACCCAACAACTCTTCAATAGAGGCAGAATCTTTGAGAGGTTCTCCCTTACTAGAGGAGATTCAGTTCAAAACATTATCGCTCTGTCTCTGTCTCTGTCTCTGTCTCTCTCTCTCTCTCTGTCTCTCTCTGTCTCTCTCTGTCTCTCTCTGTCTCTCTCTGTCTCTCTCTCTCTCTCTCTCTCTCTCTCTCTCTCTGTCTCTGTCTCTGTCTCTGTCTCTCTCTGTCTCTCTCTCTCGCTCTCTCTCTCTCTCTCTCTCTGTCTCTGTCTCTCTCTCTGTCTCTGTCTCTGTCTCTCTCTGTCTCTCTCTCTCTCTCTGTCTCTGTCTCTCTCTGTCTCTCTGTCTCTCTGTCTCTCTGTCTCTCTCTCTCTCTGTCTCTGTCTCTGTCTCTCTCTCTCTCTCTCTCTCTCTGTCTCTCTCTCTGTCTCTATCTGTCTCTCTCTGTCTCTGTCTCTCTCTCTCTCTCTCTCTCTCTCTCTTCTCTCTGTCTCTGTCTAGTCTCTCTCTCTCTCTCTCTCTCTAAAAAAATCTATGTCTATTTACTCTCTGTCTCTCTCTCTGTCTCTGTCTCTCTCTGCTCTCTCTCTCTCTCTCTTATCAAAATCTCTCTCTCTCTCTCTCTCTCTCTGTCTCTCTCTCTCTGTCTCTCTCTCTCTGTCTCTCTGTATATATACATATCTGTCTTGGTCTGCCTGTATTTACTTGAGTTTCGATTTGGATAAACAGTCCTGACCTTGGAATAGTTAATGTTGATGTAATGAATTGTATCTAGGGCATGTTATTAGTATACACATTGTAGTGTGCTAGACTACTTAACATTAGTCCCTCTTTTGAAATGGCACCCTATTCTCTATATAGTGTACTACTTTTTGAGTAGGGCCCATGGGGCCCTGGTCTAAAGTAGTGCACTATGTAGGGAATAGCGTGCCATCTGAGACATACCGAGTGTCTAATGTAGTTGTCCACATTCAGTATGTATAATACCAAGAGGGTGGTGCAGCACAGTCAGCGAAGTCACAATTAAACACATTTTTACACAGGCATATGTAGAATAATATATTCAAGTAGTTAACGATATCTTACATATGCTGATATCTGTTAACCAGATGTCTGTTAACAAGATCAAACGACCAAAGGAAGGCTGCTTGTGTTAGACATTGTTATTGTTTTTGTAGGCCAAGTCAAATTGAATCTGGTTGGCCAAGACAAATTGAATCTGGTTGGCCAAGTCAAATTGAATCTGGTTGGCCAAGACAAATTGAATCTGGTTGGCCAAGACACATTGAATCTGGTAGGCCAAGTCAAATTGAATCTGGTTTGCCAAGTCAAATTGAATTTGGTTGGCCAAGTCAAATTGAATTTGGTTTGCCAAGTCAAATTGAATCTGGTTGGCCAAGTCAAATTGAATCTGGTTGGCCAAGTCAAATTGAATCTGGTTGGCCAAGTCAAATTGAATCTGGTCGGCCAAGTCAAATAAAATCGGATCTGGTAGTATTGCTAGCTCTGGTGGTAATCTGGTAGTATTGCTAGCTCTGGTGGTAATCTGGTAGTATTGCTAGCTCTGGTGGTAATCTGGTGGTAAACTGGTGGTATTGTTAGCTCTGGATTTAAAGCCACACTCTGTCATTTGCCCATCTAGAGTGGTTTAGACCGTTTTCACAGCCCTGGACTTTTTCCACATTTGAATTTAAAATGGATTAATTTGAGATTCACTGATTCACACACAATACCCCACAATGTCCAATTAGATTTTTTAAATACAAATTAATAAACATTAAAAAAATTAAAAATTAAATGTCTTGAGTCAATACGTATTCATCCCCTTTGTTATGGCAAGCCTAAATAAATTCAGGTTTTGATTTGATTTGATACATTTCTTAACCAGTCACATAACGTGTATGGCCTCAATCTGTGTGCAATAAAAGTGGTTTTTGAATGATTATCCCATATCTGTTTCCCGTACATGTATGTGTCTTTAAGGTCCCTCAGTCGAGTAGAGAATTTCAAGCATAGATTCAACAACAAAGACCAAGGAGGTTTTCCAATGCCTAGAAGAACACCAATTGGTAGATGGGTAAAAACAATAATAACACTGAATATCTCTTTGAGCATTATAAAGTTATTAATTACACTTTTGATTGTGTATCAATACACCCAGACACTAAAAAGATAGTGTCCTTCCTAACTCAGTTGCCGGAGAGGAAGGAAACCACTGGAAACCACCATGAAGCCAATGATGATGAGTTTAATGGCTGTGATAGGAGAAAACTGAGGATGGATCAACAACATTGTAGTTACTCCATATTACTAACCTACATGACAGAGTGAAAAGAAGGAAGTCTGTACAGAAGAAACAATATTCCAAAATGTGCATCGTGTTTGCAATAAGGCACTCAATAACTTTTTCAGTTGAATACAAAGTGTTATGTTTGGGGCAAATCCAACACATCACTGAGTACCACTTCATGTTTTCAAGTTTAGTGGTGGCTGCATCATGTTATGGGTATGCTCGTCATCGGCAAGAACTATGAGTCTTTTTTCTCTCTATAAAAATAAACAGAATACAGCTATACGCACAGTCAAAATCCTAGAGGAAAACCTGGTTCAGTCTGCTTTCCAACAAACACTGGGAGACAAATTCACCTTTCAGCAGGACAAAAACCTAAAACACAACGCCAAATCTACACTGGAGTTGGTTACCAAGAAGACAGTGAATGTTCATGAGTGGGCTAGTTACAGTTTTGACATGAAGATCTATGGAAAGACTTGAAAATGGCTGTCTAGCAATGATCAACAACCAAGTTCGCTGAGCTTGAAGAGTTTATTTGACTGGAATGGCCAAATATTGTACAATCCAAGTCTGCGTTAAAGCAGGGATATTAATATGAATCATCTTTTCTGTGCCGCTCTGCAAACACTCTAGCAGACGCATATGGATGTGATGGTGTGTGGAAGGTGAGAGAAAGAAAGAGATAAATAAATAGTGAGAAAGAGAGATGGTGAGAGAGAGAGAGAGACAGAGAGAGAGAGACAGAGAGAGGAGAGGGAGAGAGAGACAGAGAGAGAGGGAGATAGAGAGAGGAGACAAGATTCCAAAATGAGAGGGAGACAGAGAGAGAGAGAGAGGAGACAGAGAGAGAGAGATGAGGGGCAGATAGAGAGAGGGAGACAGAGAGAGAGAGAGAGGGAGACTGAGATCAGAGAGGGAGAGAGGAGAGAGAGAGAGAGAGAAGAACTAAAGAGAAGGGAGACAGAGAGAGATATGAGAGAGGGAGACAGAGAGACTAAAGAGAGGAGACAGAGAGACCTTTCAGGAGATAAAAACTAAATGAGAGAGAGAGAGCACAGAGACTAGGAAAGAGGAGAGAGAAGACAGAGAGAGAGGGGGAGAGAGAGGGAGAAAGGAAGCTCAGAGAGTTTTGAGAGAGAGAGAGATAGGAGAGGGAGACAGAGAGAGAGAGAGCTGGGAGATAAAAAATGAAGAGAGTTTCTGAGAGAGACTAGAGAGAGGAGAGGGAGAGAGGACAGAGAGAGAGGGGAAGAGAGGGAGAGAGAGGAAGAGATAAATGAAGAGAGC
>NC_056431.1:78596437-78626437 GCF_018296145.1 Oncorhynchus tshawytscha
ATGATGATGAATGATGAGTGTTTGTGCTGTATCTATGTGTCATTGGGGATTCCATCTCTTACTGAGCCTCATGCAGCTCCTCCATCAAACAGACAGAAACCATGTTCAATACTTACCATCCTGAACACACACACACACACACACACACACACACACACACACACACACACACACACACACACACACACACACACACACACACACACACACACACACACACACACACACACACACACACACACACACACACATACACACACACACACACATATCACACACACACATACACATACACACACATACACACACACACACACACACACACACACACACACACATACACACACACACACACACACACACATACACACACACATACACACACACACACACACACACACACACACATACACACATACACATACACACACACACACACAGTGATTTTTCTACCATTGTAATCCCAGGGTGGGCCACCTAAATTTTCTTTTCGGGCCGCCAAACAGTGTTAAAATAAATGAATTTGAAAATCACTTTCAACTTAAACAACTAAAACATTTAAATATTTAAAGTAAAGTAGAAAAGATAAAGCACCAATATATATTATATTTTATAATTGTGTGGAAGTCAGGAAGTCAGGAAGCAACATCTCAAGACATCAGTCAGGAAGTTAAAACTCCGTCGCAAATGGGTCTTCCAAATGGACAATGACCCCAAGCATACTTCCAAAGTTGTGTCAAAATGGCTTAAGGAAAACAAAGTCAAGGTATTGGAGTGGCCATCACAAAGCCCTGACCTCAATCCTATAGAAGATTTGTGGGCAGAACTGAAAAAGCGTGTTCGAGCAAGGAGGCCCACAAACCTGACTCAGTTACACCAGCTCTGTCAGGAGGGATGGGACAAAATTCACCCAATTTATTGTGGGAAGCTTGTGGAAGGCTACCTGAAACATTTGACCCAAGTTAAACAATTTAAAGGCAATGCTACTAAATACTAATTGAGTGTATGTAAACATATCTACTGTACCTATACATATCTACTGTACATATCTACTCGACATAACTACTCTACATAACTACTGTACATATCTACTCTACATATCTACTCTACATATCTACTCTACATATCTACTCTACATATCTACTCTACATATCTACTCTACATATCTACTGTACATATCTACTCTAACTACTGTACATATCTACTCTACATATCTACTCTACATATCTACTCTACATATCTACTGTACATATCTACTGTACATATCTACTGTACATATCTACTGTACATAACTACTGTACATATCTACTGTACATATCTACTGTACATATCTACTACATATCTACTGTACATAACTACATATCTACACATATCTACTGTACATAACTACATATCTACTGTACATATCTACTCTAACTACTGTACATATCTACTCTACATATCTACTCTACATATCTACTCTACATATCTACTGTACATATCTACTGTACATATCTACTGTACATATCTACTGTACATATCTACTGTACATATCTACTGTACATATCTACTGTACATATCTACTGTACATATCTACTGTACATATCTACTGTACATATCTACTGTACATATCTACTGTACATAACTACTGTACATAACTACTCTACATAACTACTCTACATAACTACTGTACATGGTTTTTTGGGGGGGGGGGCAAAAATGAAAAGGTGTCATTGTGACGAGGGTATAATAACATTAACTATTTAAAACATTGGTTTTGAATCTTTTAAACAACTTTAGTTTGTGTCTTTAGATTTAGAGAAAATAAACAACTAAGTAAGAATTTTTCACTTTTCACTTTTCTCTTGTTGACTTCTGAAACCCCAAACTCTGGTCGGTTTGGTCTGCTGCCCAAGCATTCCTGGAAGTCTTGTGATGTTGAGCCTCTGGGTTTAGAAACTCCGTGGTCTCACTATCACATTTACACACACACACACACACACACACACACACACACACACACACACACACACACACACACACACACACACCACACACACACACACACACACACACACACCACACACACACACACACACACACACACCACACACCACACACACACCACACCACACACACACACACACACACACACACACACACACACATACCACACACACACACACACACACACACACACACACATACACACACACACACACACACACACACACACACACACACACACACACACACACACACACACACACACACATACCACACACACACACACACACACACATACCACACACACACACACACACACACACACACACACACACACACACACACACACACACACATACACACACACACACACACACATCACACACACCACACACCACACACACACACACACACACACACACACACATACCACACACACACACACACATCCACAAAGTCAGGTTTTTAAAGTCTGGTTCAGAGTAAATTCTATAAAGCCGCGACTCTGGGTTGTGAATTATGTAAACGTCTGATTGTAAGTCACTCAGGATAAGAGTGCCCTGCTAAAATGACGACAAAAAGAAATGTAAATGAAATATAGAGATGTTGAAATGCATTGCTATAGTAAAGCTTATAACCAAACCAATATCTCTTTCCACAGAACCACCTGAACTCTTCAGTTCTGCCATTGACCCTAGTACACAACAGTCTCTCAGCACCGTTCAGAATGATTTTCCGTTTTCACCAGAAATACACCCGTCAGTCCTGAAATAACAACCGATTTGAATGGAGACTTTCCATATAATGTTGCCGACGGTTGCTCTGTGGTCTCTCTCTCCTCCTCTCCAGTCTTTAATGGAAGTTCCGCCCACGTTGGTGAAGAGGATGATGACGAGGAGCTGACTCTTATATCTCCCCGTCAGGAAGCCCTTAGTCTAGCCCCAGGGGATAGCTCCACCAGGCCCATCTCTGGACCAGCCCCAGGGGATAGCTCCACCAGGCCCATCCCTGGACCAGCCCCAGGGGATAGCTCCACCAGGCCCATCTCTGGACCAGCCCCAGGGGATAGCTCCACCAGGCCCATCCCTGGACCAGCCCCAGGGGATAGCTCCACCAGGCCCATCCCTGGACCAACCCCCGTGGATAGCTCCACCAGGCCCATCTCTGGACCAGCCCCAGGGGATAGCTCCACCAGGCCCATCTCTGGACCAGCCCCAGGGGATAGCTCCACCAAGCCCATCCCTGGACCACAGCTGGCCCAGTTTCAGTACCACCACACCAAGACCTCCAAGACCTCCAAGAGCATGGACCTGGGTAAGACATATAATACTCTGGTTCACACTTCTCCCATCTCGTAAAGTCCTAAAACTCAACTGTGCATCTGGAAGCCAGTTCCACTGCTTTTTATTCTCCGTATCCCCCTGGTATATACCCCTGGTATACAGTATATCTTTCTCCATATCCCCCTGGTATATACCCCTGGTATACAGTATATCTTTCTCCGTATCCCCCTGGTATATACCCCTGGTATACAGTATATCTTTCTCCATATCCCCCTGGTATATACCACTGGTATACAGTATATCTTTCTCCATATCCCCCTGGTATACAGTATATCTTTCTCCATATCCCCCTGGTATAAACCCCTGGTATACAGTATATCTTTCTCCATATCCCCCTGGTATAAACCCCTGGTATACAGTATATCTTTCTCCATATCCCCCTGGTATACAGTATATCTTTCTCCATATCCCCCTGGTATATACCCCTGGTATACAGTATATCTTTCTCCGTATCCCCCTGGTATATACCACTGGTATACAGTATATCTTTCTCCGTATCCCCCTGGTATACAGTATATCTTTCTGCGTATCCCCTGGTATATACCCCTGGTATACAGTATATCTTTCTCCGTATCCCCCTGGTATACAGTATATCTTTCTCCATATCCCCCTGGTATACAGTATATCTTTCTCCATATCCCCCTGGTATATACCCCTGGTATACAGTATATCTTTCTCCATATCCCCCTGGTATACAGTATATCTTTCTCCGTATCCCCCTGGTATATACCCCTGGTATACAGTATATCTTTCTCCGTATCCCCCCTGGTATAAACCCCTGGTATACAGTATATCTTTCTCCGTATCCCCCTGGTATACAGTATATCTTTCTGCGTATCCCCCTGGTATATACCCCTGGTATACAGTATATCTTTCTCCGTATCCCCCTGGTATATACCCCTGGTATACAGTATATCTTTCTCCGTATCCCCCTGGTATATACCCCTGATATTCAGAAAATCTTTCTCCCATCCCACATAGTACATCTCTCTCAATATCACTCTCTGCTGGTGTTTTTGCAGTGTTTTAATGGGCTTCCAGTTGGGAAACTCTGTCTAACATAGTTTAGCTAAATACTGTACAAAGAGATGGTGTCTCCCTAAATACAAAGAGATGTGGGAGGCTGTTGGCAGCAGCAGGAGAGGGGGAACAACGGTGTGTCCCGTCTCTTTGTACAGCATTTAGCTAAACCATGTTCGGCAGAGTTTCCCAACTGGCAGCCCCTTAAAACACTGTAAAAAAACATCAGCCAATCAGCTCAAAGAGATTTTCATTTTGGAAATCTGTTCTAAAGTATTCATGATTCATGTGATCATACATATACAGGTACATATACATATACAGGTACATATACAGGTACATATACATATACAGGTACATATACATATACAGGTACATATACAGGTACATATACATATACAGGTACATATACAGGTACATATACAGGTACATATACAGGTACATATACATATACAGGTACATATACAGGTACATATACATATACAGGTACATATACATATACAGGTACATATACATATACAGGTACATATACAGGTACATATACATATACAGGTACATATACATATACAGGTACATATACATATACAGGTACATATACAGGTACATATACAGGTACATATACAGGTACATATACATATACAGGTACATATACATATACAGGTACATATACAGATACAGGTACATATACAGGTACATATACATATACAGGTACATATACATATACAGGTACATATACATATACAGGTACATATACATATACAGGTACATATACATATACAGGTACATATACAGGTACATATACAGGTACATATACATATACAGGTACATATACAGGTACATATACAGGTACATATACATATACAGGTACATATACAGGTACATATACATATACAGGTACATATACAGGTACATATACAGGTACATATACATATACAGGTACATATACATATACAGGTACATATACATATACATATACATATACAGGTACATATACAGGTACATATACATATACAGGTACATATACATATACAGGTACATATACATATACATGTACATATACAGGTACATATACATATACATATACAGGTACATATACATATACAGGTACATATACAGGTACATATACATATACAGGTACATACAGGTACATATACAGGTACATATATAGATACAGGTACATATACAGGTACATACAGATCAGGTAGGTTAGTTAATGATCAGCTAGGTTAGTTAAAGACGGTATAGTAATGATCAGGTAGGTTAGTTAATGATCAGCTAGGTTAGTTAAAGACAGTATAGTAATGATCAGCTAGGTTAGTTAGATAGTATAGTAATGATCAGGTAGGTTAGTTAATGATCAGCTAGGTTAGTTAGACAGTATAGTAGTGATCAGGTAGGTTAGTTAATGATCAGCTAGGTTAGTTAGACAGTATAGTAATGTTCAGGTAGGTTAGTTAATGATCAGCTAGGCTAGTTAGACAGTATAGTAATGATCAGGTAGGTTAGTTAGACAGTATAGTAATGATCAGCTAGGTTAGTTAGACAGTATAGTAATGACCAGGTAGGCCAGTTAATGATCAGCTAGATTAGTTAAATACAGTATAGTAATCAGCTAGGTTAGTTAACGACAGTATAGTAATCAGCTAGGTTAGTTAAAGACAGTATAGTAATCAGCTAGTTTAGTTAAAGACAATATAGTAATCAGCTAGGTTAGTTAAAGACAGTATAGTAATCAGCTAGGTTAGTTAAAGACAGTATAGTAATCAGCTAGGTTAGTTAAAGACAGTATAGTAATCAGCTAGGTTAGTTAAAGACAGTATAGTAATCAGCTAGTTTAGTTAAAGACAGTATAGTAATCAGCTAGGTTAGTTAACGACAGTATAGTAATCAGCTAGGTTAGTTAAAGACAGTATAGTAATCAGCTAGGTTAGTTAAAGACAGTATAGTAATCAGCTATGTTAGTTAAAGACAGTATAGTAATCAGCTAGTTTAGTTAACGACAGTATAGTAATCAGCTAGGTTAGTTAAAGACAGTATAGTAATCAGCTAGGTTAGTTAAAGACAGTATAGTAATCAGCTAGGTTAGTTAACGACAGTATAGTAATCAGCTAGGTTAGTTAAAGACAGTATAGTAATCTGCTAGGTTAGTTAAAGACAGTATAGTAATCAGCTAGGTTAGTTAAAGACAGTATAGTAATCAGCTAGGTTAGTTAACGACAGTATAGTAATCAGCTAGGTTAGTTAAAGACAGTATAGTAATCAGCTAGGTTAGTTAAAGACAGTATAGTAATCAGCTAGGTTAGTTAACGACAGTATAGTAATCAGCTAGGTTAGTTAAAGACAGTATAGTAATCAGCTAGGTTAGTTAAAGACAGTATAGTAATCAGCTATGTTAGTTAAAGACAGTATAGTAATCAGCTAGGTTAGTTAACGACAGTATAGTAATCAGCAAGTTAGTTAAAGACAGTATAGTAATCAGCTAGGTTAGTTAAAGACAGTATAGTAATCAGCTAGGTTAGTTAACGACAGTATAGTAATCAGCTAGGTTAGTTAAAGACAGTATAGTAATCAGCTAGGTTAGTTAAAGACAGTATAGTAATCAGCTAGGTTAGTTAAAGACAGTATAGTAATCAGCTAGGTTAGTTAAAGACAGTATAGTAATCAGCTAGGTTAGTTAACGACAGTATAGTAATCAGCTAGGTTAGTTAAAGACAGTATAGTAATCTGCTAGGTTAGTTAAAGACAGTATAGTAATCAGCTAGGTTAGTTAAAGACAGTATAGTAATCAGCTAGGTTAGTTAACGACAGTATAGTAATCAGCTAGGTTAGTTAAAGACAGTATAGTAATCAGCTAGTTTAGTTAAAGACAGTATAGTAATCAGCTAGTTTAGTTAAAGACAGTATAGTAATCAGCTAGTTTAGTTAAAGACAGTATAGTAATCAGCTAGTTTAGTTAACGACAGTATAGTAATCAGCTAGGTTAGTTAACGACAGTATAGTAATCAGCTAGGTTAGTTAAAGACAGTATAGTAATCAGCTATGTTAGTTAAAGACAGTATAGTAATCAGCTAGTTTAGTTAACGACAGTATAGTAATCAGCTAGGTTAGTTAAAGACAGTATAGTAATCAGCTAGGTTAGTTAAAGACAGTATAGTAATCAGCTAGGTTAGTTAACGACAGTATAGTAATCAGCTAGGTTAGTTAAAGACAGTATAGTAATCTGCTAGGTTAGTTAAAGACAGTATAGTAATCAGCTAGGTTAGTTAAAGACAGTATAGTAATCAGCTAGGTTAGTTAAAGACAGTATAGTAATCAGCTAGGTTAGTTAAAGACAGTATAGTAATCAGCTAGTTTAGTTAAAGACAGTATAGTAATCAGCTAGGTTAGTTAACGACAGTATAGTAATCAGCTAGGTTAGTTAAAGACAGTATAGTAATCAGCTAGGTTAGTTAAAGACATTATAGTAATCAGCTATGTTAGTTAAAGACAGTATAGTAATCAGCTATAGTTAACGACAGTATAGTAATCAGCTAGGTTAGTTAAAGACAGTATAGTAATCAGCTAGGTTAGTTAAAGACAGTATAGTAATCAGCTAGGTTAGTTAACGACAGTATAGTAATCAGCTAGGTTAGTTAAAGACAGTATAGTAATCAGCTAGGTTAGTTAAAGACAGTATAGTAATCAGCTAGGTTAGTTAAAGACAGTATAGTAATCAGCTAGGTTAGTTAACGACAGTATAGTTATCAGCTAGGTTAGTTAAAGACAGTATAGTAATCAGCTAGGTTAGTTAACGACAGTATAGTAATCAGCTAGGTTAGTTAACGACAGTATAGTAATCAGCTAGGTTAGTTAACGACAGTATAGTAATCAGCTAGGTTAGTTAACGACAGTATAGTAATCAGCTAGGTTAGTTAACGACAGTATAGTAATCAGCTAGGTTAGTTAACGACAGTATAGTAATCAGCTAGTTTAGTTTGTTAATGCAGAGGTTTTAGGCTACTACATATAAAGTGTTGAACGCGTACTGTATACTCTGAAATCTCCCCACCAAATTCATCTCTATGCGCGATAGTCAACCACTATACTCATTTTCCTCCTCTCTTTAAATACTTTAAAAGAGGGATGATAGATAGAGAGGGGTTTTACAGTGAAGCGGTAGGGAGAGACGGGAGGAGAGGTTAGATGTGTGTGCTCTGCCTGCTGGGCTGTTGGCTAGAGGGGAGAGAAGGATAGAATCAGTGGGAAATAAAATTGAAATGTTGGCGCCGGGCGGAAAGTCATTTTCTTTATGGGTTTGATGTGTCTCATCGCTCTCAAATACACATCGTAAAAACTGAACACTGCAGCACATTTCCACATATTACCTGAGGATGACCCTATTAACTCTCTTCTATCGACTCCCTCCCTCCACCAGAGAGAGAGAGGGATGAGACAGAGGGAGGGAGAGGGATATACAAGAGAGGGGAGGGAGGGAGGGGGAGAGGGGAGGGGGAGAGGGATATACGAGAAGGAGGGAGAGAGGGAGGGGGAGGGGATATAGAGGGAGGGAGAGAGGGAGGGGGGGGGGAGAGGGATATACAAGAGAGAGGGAGGGAGATAGGGAGGGAGGGAGGGGTAGGGATAGAGGGATATACAAGAGAGGGGAGGGGGAGGGAGGGATATACAAGAGAGGGGGGAGGAGAGGGAGGGAGGGAGAGAGAGGGGGAGAGAGGGAGGGGAGGGATAGAGGGATATACGAGAGGGAGGGAGAGAGGGAGGGGGAGGGATATGCAAGTGAGAGGGAGGGAGATAGGGAGGGAGGGAGGGGTAGGGATAGAGGGATATACAAGAGAGAGGGAGGGGGAGGGAGGGATATACAAGAGAGGGGGAGGGAGAGAGGGAGGGAGGGGAGGGATAGAGGGATATACGAGAGGGAGGGAGAGAGGGAGGGGGGGAGGGATATGCAAGAGAGGGGAGGGAGATAGGGAGGGAGGGAGGGGGAGGGATAGAGAGGGATAGAGGGATATACGAGAGGGAGGGAGAGAGGGAGGGGAGGGATATGCAAGAGAGGGAGGGGAGGGAGGGAGGGGGATATGCAAGAATGAGAGGGAGGGAGGGAGGGAGGGAGGGAGGGAGGGTATAATTTTTCACTGAATGCAGCAGATTGACACTTCATTGGGTTCCCAGCAGCATAGACTGACACAGAGCTAGATGACTGTCCTCACCTCCCCTATCATTGGGTTCCCAGAAGCATAGACTGACACAGAGCTAGATGACTGTCCTCACCTCCCCTATCATTGGGTTCCCAGCAGCATAGACTGACACAGAGCTAGATGACTGTCCTCACCTCCACTATCTTCTGCCTGTCTCTCCCCTCTACAACCATGGAGCTAGAATGATGTAGTTGAAAGATATGAACAATGGTCCATCCTGTCTGGAACTTGGGGGATTGGTGATGGTCTTTTTTTTGCTCCTGAAATATCCTATATTATCAGGTTAGTGATCTGTTATGGTTCTGGAAATATCCTATATTATCAGGTTAGTGATCTGTTATGGTTCTGGAAATATCCTATATTATCAGGTTAGTGATCTGTTATGCTACTGGAAATATCCTATGAGTTCCAACCCAACTTTGTTATTTAGGTACTTTTATCATGTTTATCTTTACTTTTACTGTACACAAAGTTCATAATATTATCCCATATGACCTCCAAGCACTTCTGGACATCAGCTTGACAGTTACTAACATTGATTTTGACTTGAAATATGACTCTAACCCCTGAGATGTTCCACTGTTCATACCGGACCCTATTCCTATGTTCCATGGTCTACCAAAACGCTGTAGGCGTCAACGCGGGAGACGAGGTGAAGTCCTAGCGACATTGAGGCGAAGAGAAAACGAAACGGGTTCTCCCCTCCGTTCTATTGGCCAAATGTCCAGTCACTGGAGAATAAGATGGATGTGCTTCGTTCAAGAGTCTCCTACCAGAGGGACTTGGAAAAGAGGCTATATGATATGTCTGACTGAAACGTGGCTATATGATGTGTCTGACTGAAACGTGGCTATATGATATGTCTGACTGAAACGTGGCTATATGTGTCTGACTGAAACGTGGCTATATGTGTCTGACTGAAACGTGGCTATATGATATATCTGACTGAAACGTGGCTATATGATATGTCTGACTGAAATGTAGCTATATGATATGTCTGACTGATACACGGCTATATGATATGTCTGACTGAAACACGGCTGGATGATGACGCTACGTACGTAGTACTCGGTGGATTCTCCATGCAGCGGCAGGATCGGACGACGGCTTCGAGGAAAACTAAAGGAGGTGGTGTGTTATTTCATGAAACGACAACTGGTGTGCTGCTTCCAGTGTGAAGGAAATCTCCAGCTTTCGATCACCTGATATAAAATACTTCTGGGTAAGCTGCAGACCCATTTATCTACCAAGAGAGTTCTCATCTGTAATTATCACTGCTGTCTACAAGTCAACACCATTCTGGAACTCAACAAACTGTATGGAGCCATAAACAAACAAGAAACCTCTCACCCAGAGGCAGTGTTTCTGTTGGATGGGAGACTTAAAACCGTCCTACCTCACCTCTACCAACACGTCTCCTGCCCCACTAAGAGTGATACATCTCGAGACCACCTTTTCTTCTACCCACAGAAACGCATACGAATCCCTCCCACGGCCTCCCTTTGGTACATCTGACCGGGACTCCGTTCTCCTGCTTTCTGTTTACAAACAAAAGCTCAAACAGGAAGTGTTCCGATGAAGCGAAGGAAGTGGTCTAGACTGTTTTGCTAGTACAGACTGGGATATGTTCCAAGGATAGACGACATCGTCCCCACAGTGACTATTAAAGCGTGTTCCCGACCAAAGACCTGTAATTACAGACAACATCACTCTGGGCATTAGGTCATTACCTCTGGGCATTAGGTCATTACCTCTGGGCATTAGGTCATTACCTCTGGGCATTAGGTCATTACCTCTGGGCATTGGGCCATTACCACTGGGCATTAGGTCATTACCTCTGGGCATTAGGTCATTACCTCTGGGCATTAGGTCATTACCTCTGGGCATTAGGTCATTACCTCTGGGCATTAGGTCATTACCTCTGGGCATTAGGTCATTACCTCTGGGAATTAGGCCATTACCTCTGGGCATTAGACCATTACCTCTGGGCATTAGGTCATTACCTCTGGGCATTAGGTCATTACCTCTGGGCATTAGGTCATTACCTCTGGGCATTAGGTCATTACCTCTGGGCATTAGGTCATTACCACTGGGCATTAGGCCATTACCACTGGGCATTAGGTCATTACCTCTGGGCATTAGGTCATTACCTCTGGGCATTAGGTCATTACCTCTGGGCATTAGGTCATTACCTCTGGGCATTAGGTCATTACCACTGGGCATTAGGTCCATTACCTCTGGGCATTAGGTCATTACCTCTGGGCATTAGGTCATTACCTCTGGGCATTAGGTCATTACCTCTGGGCATTAGGTCATTACCTCTGGCATTAGGTCATTAGGTCATTACCTCTGGGCATTAGGCCATTACCACTGGGCATTGGACCATTACCTCTGGGCATTAGGTCATTACCTCTGGGCATTAGGTCATTACCTCTGGGCATTAGGCCATTACCTCTGGGCATTAGGTCATTACCTCTGGGCATTAGGTCATTACCTCTGGGCATTAGGCCATTACCTCTGGGCATTAGGTCATTACCACTTACAATGAACGAGACACGGAGACGTGGACAAGATATCGGCCTCCGACGAGACGTCAAACATGCAAAAGAAAAGGTGGGAATCCTGTTACACGGACTGCTCGTTGTATCTGTATTTCTTTGTAACGGATTACAAAGAAACCCCCCCAGACATTAGTGACACAGGACTTCCAAATGAGCTCAATGGCTTTGATTATTTTCCCACCTCTCCCACACTAACTTGACAAAATTCAAACTTCCAATGCTTTTCTTTCATTATTAATTTTGGCGGACTGTTCATTGTTGGCATTTCCTGCCTAAGTTTGCTAGCTTTGCCAAAGAAGTAACCATTAAAATAATTGGCAACATCAAATGGTTTTGTGATGAATAAGCCATCTGATATGATGAAAGATGGAGTTGTCTTTCTGCCTCAAAGTATTCCAAAGTTTACATCGCATACAAGCCTTTCACACGATTTAGATACTGACTGATACTGCTAGCACTGTCTGTCACGATTTAGATACTGACTGATACTGCTAGCACTGTCTGTCACGATTTAGATACTGACTGATACTGCTAGCACTGTCTGTCACGATTTAGATACTGACTGATACTGCTAGCACTGTCTGTCACTGATTTAGATACTGACTGATACTGCTAGCACTGTCTGTCACGATTTAGATACTGACTGATACTGCTAGCACTGTCTGTCACGATTTAGATACTGACTGATACTGCTAGCACTGTCTGTCACGATTTAGATACTGACTGATACTGCTAGCACTGTCTGTCACGATTTAGATACTGACTGATACTGCTAGCACTGTCTGTCACGATTTAGATACTGACTGATACTGCTAGCACTGTCTGTCACGATTTAGATACTGACTGATACTGCTAGCACTGTCTGTCACGATTTAGATACTGACTGATACTGCTAGCACTGTCTGTCACGATTTAGATACTGACTGATACTGCTAGCACTGTCTGTCACGATTTAGATACTGACTGATACTGCTAGCACTGTCTGTCACGATTTAGATACTGACTGATACTGCTAGCACTGTCTGTCACGATTTAGATACTGACTGATACTGCTAGCACTGTCTGTCACGATTTAGATACTGACTGATACTGCTAGCACTGTCTGTCACGATTTAGATACTGACTGATACTGCTAGCACTGTCTGTCACGATTTAGATACTGACTGATACTGCTAGCACTGTCTGTCACGATTTAGATACTGACTGATACTGCTAGCACTGTCTGTCACGATTTAGATACTGACTGATACTGCTAGCACTGTCTGTCACGATTTAGATACTGACTGATACTGCTAGCACTGTCTGTCACGATTTAGATACTGACTGATACTGCTAGCACTGTCTGTCACGATTTAGATACTGACTGATACTGCACTGTCTGTCAGCTGCTACTGTCTGTCTGTCACGATTTAGATACTGACTGATACTGCACTGTCTGTCACAGCTCTGTCACGCTGAGGTAAAAACACGTCTGTCACGTTCTGGCTCTTGTTCCAGAACCTGTCCTTGAACCTGGCACGTGTGTCCACGTTCCTGTGGTCCATTTTCAGTGCTCAGGGTGAACCCTCAGACTTTCATCTCATGTGAGATGATGCACCATCCACAACCATGTTACTCCGCCTTGATTGTCGCCAATCTTGGTGTTCTTTGATTCAAATGATGTCCTCTCTCAATGATACATCTTGTTGCCATCTTGTGTTGGGCTGTTTCACCTCATGGAGCACAACCCCCTTCAGGTCCTGGGATCTCGTTTTATTAGTTGCCCCAGTCAAAACCAAGCTATTTACTCAACTGGTAGAACCATTGTTTTTTTTAAAAGAGCCTTCACCTGTGGTGAGCAGACACATGCACATTTGGTCTTTGTCATGGTAGCTAGAAAGGTGGTTATGCCGTTGTTTTGCAGGGCTCTGGCAGTGCTCCTCCTGCTCCTCCTTGCACAAAGGCGGAGGTAGCGGTCCTGCTGCTGGGTTGTTTTTTACAGCCCTCCTGTGTCTGTAATTACCCCTCCTCTCAGTTGGCCTTGTGTCTGTAATTACTCCACAGTCCTTGGGTCTGAATGTCCTCTCAGGGCCTTGGGTCTGTCTCCTCAGTTGGCCTTGCTGTAATCCATGCTCTGGGCCTTGGGTCTGTAATTACCACTCCTCTCAGTTGGCCTTGGGTCTGTAATTACTCCTCAGTTGGCCTTGTGTCTGTAATTACCCCTCTCAGTTGACCTTTGTCTGTAATTACCACTCCTCTCAGTTGGCCTTATGTCTGGTTGGCCTTGTGTCTGTAATTACCCCTGTAATTACCCCCCCCTCTCAGTTGGCCTTGTGTCCGTCCATCCCTCTCAGTTGGCCTTGTGTCTGTAAATACCATCCCTCTCAGTTGGCCTTGTGTCTGTAAATACCCCCTCTCAGTTGGCCTTGTGTCTGCAAATACCCCTCCCCCCTCCCAGTTGGCTTCTGTAATTTCCCCCACCCCCTCTCAGTTGGCCTTGTGTCTGCAAATACCCCTCCCCCTCCCAGTTGGCCTCGTGTCTGTAGTTGGCCTTGTGTCTGTGTCTGTGTCTGTAATTACCACTCATTTAAACGTAACCTGAGCAGGACTTCCCTGATTACTCTCCTGCCTGGTCTGAAATCCCCCTCCCTCTCCTTGGCCTTGTGTCTGTAATCTCCTCTCACTCATTTAAACGTAACCTGAGCAGGACTCCCTCTCCTCTCCTGCCTCTCCTCTCCTCTCCTCTCCTCTCCTCTCTCTCTCTCCTCCTCTCCTCTCCTCTCCTCTCCTCTCCTCTCCCTCTCCTCTCCTCTCCTCTCCTCTCCTCTCCTCTCCTCTCCTCCTCTCTCTCCTCTCTCTCCCCTCTCCTCTCCCTCTCCCTCTCCTCTCCTCTCCTCTCCTCTCCTCTCCTCTCCTCTCCTCTCGTATGTCTTGACTTTGTGGCCTCTGTGTGTTTTGTTTCCAGTGGCAGATGAAAGCAACGTGGGATCACTAGCAGGCCACAGGTCAGGTGAGGAATGCCCAGTAGATTAGAACATGACCAAACACTAACACAGTGTTATGCTGATGGAGACCCACCATATTGAGCCTTGAGGGCCCAAGCTTGGTGCTCTGATGGATGGGGCCGGCCCTGGAGAGGCCCTGCATGCTGACTGACACGAGGACCTCAGACACTGGCCTGGCAGACAGGAAGTCTAGATCATCCCAAATAGTTGTGTGTAGTAGTGTGTAGTAATGTGAAGGTGTGTGTAGTAGTGTGTAGTACTGTGTAGTAGTAGTGTGTAGTAATGTGAAGGTGTGTGTAGTACTGTGTAGTAATGTGAAGGTGTGTGTAGTACTGTGTAGTAATGTGAAGGTGTGTGTAGTACTGTGTAGTAGTGTGTGTGTGTGTGTGTGTGTATAGTAGTGTGTAGTAGTGTGTAGTAATGTGAAGAGTGTGTGTGTAGTAGTGTGTGTGTATAGTAGTGTGTGTAGTAGTGTGTAGTACTGTGTGTGTGTGTGTGTGTGTGTGTGTGTGTGTGTGTGTGTGTGTGTGTGTGTGTGTGTGTAGTAGTGTGTGTGTGTAGTAGTGTGTGCGTGTAGTAGTGTGTGTGTGTGTAGTAGTGTGTGTGTGTGTGTGTGTAGTGTGTAGTAGTGTGTGTGTGTAGTAGTGTGTAGTAGTGTGTGTGTGTAGTAGTGTACATCAGTCTGACTCGAGTCACACATTTGATGACTTGAGACTTAAATTGATAGAAATTAAAATAACTTGAGACTTGACTTGATGCCACAAGACTCGGGACTCGATTTTGACTTGAGACTGATGACTGCAAATGATCTGTCCAGGATGTGTCATGTTTTGTCACTCATTTTGTAGCACAGAGTTTCCGTGGATTCCTCTCCACGCAGCCCGAGACAGTATCCATGGCATCGCTCTTGCAAAAAAAAAAATGTGCAACAGATTGGCTAGTGAAACGCACGCTCGGCCCTCTGATTGGACCAGCAAACTGTCAATCAACACAGGTCTGTTGAGCTAGCAAACAGAATGTCTATTTTGATGTACATCTATAGAATCCGGTGTAGCGTAAATGTCAAATTTCAAGTGTCCAGGAGCAGTGACATCATCAGGTCTGTGGCTTCAAGTGTCCACTAGCAGTGGCATCATCAGGTCTGTGGCTTCAAGTGTCCACTAGCAGTGGCATCATCAGGTCTGTGGCTTCAAGTGTCCACTAGCAGTGGCATCATCAGGTCTGTGGCTTCAAGTGTCCACTAGCAGTGGCATCATCAGGTCTGTGGCTTCAAGTGTCCACTAGCAGTGGCATCATCAGGTCTGTGGCTTCAAGTGTCCACTAGCAGTGGCATCATCAGGTCTGTGGCTTCAAGTGTCCACTAGCAGTGGCATCATCAGGTCTGTGGCTTCAAGTGTCCAGGAGCAGTGACATCATCAGGTCTGTGGCTTCAAGTGTCCAGGAGCAGTGACATCATCAAAACTTGACTTTGCATTTCACTTAGAATGCACAATGTGGACTTGACTCGGGTCTCGACCCATTCATCTTCAGACTTGACTCGGGTCTCGACCCATTCATCTTCAGACTTGACTCGGGTCTCGACCCATTCATCTTCAGACTTGACTCGGGTCTCGACCCATTCATCTTCAGACTTGACTCGGGTCTCGACCCATTCATCTTCGGACTTGACTCGGGTCTCGACCCATTCATCTTCAGACTTGACTCGGGTCTCGACCCATTCATCTTCAGACTTGACTCGGGTCTCGACCCATTCATCTTCAGACTTGACTCAGGTCTCGACCCATTCATCTTCAGACTTGACTCAGGTCTCGACCCATTCATCTTCGGACTTGACTTGAGACTTGCTTGTGACTACACACTAAACACCACTACACACAGTGCTACACACTAAGCACTACTACTCACATTACTACACACTAACCACTACTACACACAGTACTACACACTAACCACTACTACACACTAAACACTACTACACACAGTACTACACACTAAACACTACTACACACAGTACTACACACTAACCACTACTACACACAATACTACACACTAACCACTACTACACACTAACCACTACTACTACACACTAACCACTACTACACACTAACCACTACTACACGCAGTACTACACACTAAACATTACTACACACAGTACTACACACTAATCACTACTACACACAGTGCTACACACTAACCACTACTACACACAGTACTACACACTAAACACTACTACACACAATACTACACACTAACCACTACTACTACACACTAACCACTACTACTACACACTAACCACTACTACACACTAACCACTACTACACGCAGTACTACACACTAAACATTACTACACACAGTGCTACACACTAACCACTACTACTACTACTACACACTAAACACTACTACACACAATACTACACACACACACACACACACACACACACACACACACACACACACACACACACACACACACACACACAAAAGTGGGACAAAGTCACTATTTATTTGAATCCCCGTAGTGGATGCTAGGTAAATGGGAATGAGCGTATGTAAACATTTACCACTAAGACAGTCATGCAAGTATCTCAAAACGCAGTTCTGTCTCTGTTGCTGTTAGCAAGAAGCTTGATCTTGTAAGCTAACATTAGCCACTTAGCTAACATTAGCCACGTAGCTAACATTATCCACTTAGCTAACATTATCCACTTAGCTAACATTATCCACCTAGTTAACATTATCCAGTTAGCTAACAATAGCCACTTAGCTAACATGATCCACTTAGCTAACAATATCCACTTAGCTAACATGATCCACTTAGCTAACATTATCCACTTAGCTAACATTATTCACTTAGCTAATATTATCCACTTAGCTAATATTATTCACTTAGCTAATATTATCCACTAAGCTACTATTATCCACTTAGCTAACATTATCCACTTAGCTAAAATTATCCACTTAGCTAATATTATCCACTAAGCTAATATTATCCACTTAGCTAATATTATCCACTTAGCTAACAATAGCCACTTAGCTAACATGATCCACTTAGCTAACATTATCCACTTAGCTAACATTATTCACTTAGCTAATATTATCCACTTAGCTAATATTATCCACTAAGCTAACATTATCCACTTAGCTAACATTATCCACTTAGCTAACATTATCCACTTAGCCAATATTATCCACTTAGCTAACATTATCCACTTAGCTAACATTAACCACTTAGCTAACATTATCCACTTAGCTAACATTATCCACTTAGCTAATATTATCCACTTAGCTAACCACCAACCCAACTGAAGAGAATTCCAATTCATCCCAAAGGTTTGATGGGGCCGAAGGTGTTTGATGGGGCCGAAGGTGTTTGATGGGGCCGAAGGTGTTTGATGGGGCCGAGGCCAGGACTCTGTGCAGGCCAGTCAAGTTCTTCCATGCCGATCTCGACAAGCCATTTCTGATTGGACCTCGCTTTGTGCACTGGGGCCTTGTCATGATGAAACAGGAAAGGGCCTTCCCGCAAACTGTTGCCACAATGTTGGAAGCACAGAGTCTTCTAGAATGTCATTGTATGCTAGTGTATAGTAGTGTGTGTAGTGGTGTTTAGTGTATAGTAGTGTGTATAGTAGTGTGTGTAGTAGTGTTTAGTGTGTAGTAGTGTGTATAGTAGTGTTTAGTGTATAGTAGTGTGTGTAGTAGTGTTTAGTGTATAGTAGTGTGTGTAGTAGTGTTTAGTGAGTATAGTAGTGTGTGTAGTAGTGTTTAGTGTGTGTAGTAGTGCGTGTAGTAGTGTTTAGTGTGTAGTAGTGTTTAGTGTGTATAGTAGTGTGTATAGTTGTGTTTAGTGTGTATAGTAGTGTGTGTAGTAGTGTGTGTAGTAGTGTGTGTAGTAGTGTTTAGTGTGTAGTAGTGTGTATAGTAGTGTGTGTAGTAGTGTTTAGTAGTGTGTAGTAGTGTGTAGTAGTGTGTGTAGTGTGTGTAGTAGTGTTTAGTGTATAGTAGTGTGTATAGTAGTGAGTGTAGTAGTGTTTAGTGTATAGTAGTGTGTGTAGTAGTGTTTAGTAGTGTGTGTAGTAGTGTTTAGTGTGTAGTAGTGTGTGTAGTAGTGTTTAGTGTGTGTAGTAGTGTGTGTAGTAGTGTTTAGTGTGTAGTAGTGTGTGTAGTAGTGTTTAGTGTGTAGTAGTGTGTAGTGTATAGTAGTGTGTGTAGTAGTGTGTAGTAGTGTTTAGTGTATAGTAATGTGTGTAGTAGTGTTTAGTGTATAGTAATGTGTAGTAGTGTTTAGTGTATAGTAGTGTGTGTAATAGTGTTTAGTGTGTAGTAGTGTGTGTAGTAGTGTTTAGTGTATAGTAGTGTGTGTAGTAAATGAAATCAAATCAAATCAAATTTTATTTGTCACATACACATGGTTAGCAGATGTTAATGCGAGTGTAGCGAAATGCTTGTGCTTCTAGTTCTGACAATGCAGTAATATCCTACAAGTAATCTAACTAACAATTCCAAAAAAACTACTGTCTTATACACAGTGTAAGGGGATAAAGAATATGTACATAAGGATATATGAATGAGTGATGGTACAGAGCAGCATAGGCAAGATACAGTAGATGATATCGAGTACAGTATATACATATGAGATGAGTATGTAAACCAAGTGGCATAGTTAAAGTGGCTAGTGATACATGTATTACATAAGGATGCAGTCGATGATATAGAGTACAGTATCAACGTATGCATATGAGATGAATAATGTAGGGTAAGTAACATTATATAAGGTAGCATTGTTTAAAGTGGCTAGTGATATATTTACATCATTTCCCATCAATTCCCATGATTAAAGTGGCTGGAGTAGAGTCAGTGTCATTGACAGTGTGTTGGCAGTAGCCACTCAATGTTAGTGGTGGCTGTTTAACAGTCTGATGGCCTTGAGATAGAAGCTGTTTATCAGTCTCTCGGTCCCAGCTTTGATGCACCTGTACTGACCTCGCCTTCTGGATGACAGCGGGGTGAACAGGCAGTGGCTCGGGTGGTTGTTGTCCTTGATGATCTTTTTGGCCTTCCTGTAGCATCGGGTGGTGTAGGTGTCCTGGAGGGCAGGTAGTTTGCCCCCGGTGATGCGTTGTGCAGACCTCACTACCCTCTGGAGAGCCTTACGGTTGAGGGCGGTGCAGTTGCCATACCAGGCGGTGATACAGCCCGCCAGGATGCTCTCGATTGTGCATCTGTAGAAGTTTGTGAGTGCTTTTGGTGACAAGCCGAATTTCTTCAGCCTCCTGAGGTTGAAGAGGCGCTGCTGCGCCTTCCTCACGATGCTGTCTGTGTGAGTGGACCAGTTCAGTTTGTCTGTGATGTGTATGCCGAGGAACTTAAAACTTGCTACCCTCTCCACTACTGTTCCATCGATGTGGATGGGGGTGTTCCCTCTGCTGTTTCCTGAAGTCCACAATCATCTCCTTAGTTTTGTTGATGTTGAGTGTGAGGTTATTTTCCTGACACCACACTCCGAGGGCCCTCACCTCCTCCCTGTAGGCCGTCTCGTCGTTGTTGGTAATCAAGCCTACCACTGTTGTGTCGTCCGCAAACTTGATGATTGAGTTGGAGGCGTGCATGGCCACGCAGTCGTGGGTGAACAGGGAGTACAGGAGAGGGCTCAGAACGCACCCTTGTGGGGCCCCAGTGTTGAGGATCAGCGGGGAGGAGATGTTGTTGCCTACCCTCACCACCTTGGGGCGGCCCGTCAGGAAGTCCAGGACCCAGTTGCACAGGGCGGGGTCGAGACCCAGGGTCTCGAGCTTGATGACGAGCTTGGAGGGTACTATGGTGTTGAATGCCGAGCTGTAGTCGATGAACAGCATTCTCACATAGGTATTCCTCTTCTCCAGATGGGTTAGGGCAGTGTGCAGTGTGGTTGAGATTGCATCGTCTGTGGACCTATTTGGGCGGTAAGCAAATTGGAGTGGGTCAAGGGTAGTAGTGTGTGTAGTAGTGTGTAGTAGTGTTTAGTGTATAGTAGTGTGTGTAGTAGTGTTTAGTGTATAGTAATGTGTGTAGTAGTGTTTAGTGTATAGTAGTGTATAGTGTATAGTAGTGTGTATAGTAGTGTGTGTAGTAGTGTGTATAGTAGTGTGTGTAGTAGTGTGTATAGTAGTGTGTGTAGTAGTGTGTATAGTAGTGTGTATAGTAGTGTGTGTAGTAGTGTGTGTAGTAGTGTGTGTAGTAGTGTGTATAGTAGTGGGTGTAGTAGTGTGTGTAGTAGAGTGTGTAGTAGTGTGTATAGTAGTGTGTGTAATAGTGTTTAGTGTATAGTAGTGTGTGTAATAGTGTTTAGTGTATAGTAGTGTGTGTAGTAGTGTTTAGTGTATAGTAGTGTGTGTAGTAGTGTTTAGTGTATAGTAGTGTGTGTAATAGTGTTTAGTGTATAGTAGTGTGTGTAGTAGTGTTTAGTGTATAGTAGTGTGTGTAGTAGTGTTTAGTGTATAGTAATGTGTGTAGTAGTGTTTAGTGTATAGTAGTGTTTAGTGTGTGTAATAGTGTGTGTAGTAGTGTGTGTAGTAGTGTGTGTAGTAGTGTGTATAGTAGTGTGTGTAGTAGTGTGTATAATAGTGTGTATAATAGTGTGTGTAGTAGAGTGTGTAGTAGTGTGTGTAGTAGTGTGTGTAGTAGAGTGTGTAGTAGTGTGTGTAGTAGTGTGTATAGTAGTGTGTGTAGTAGTGTGTGTAGTAGTGTGTGTAGTAGTGTGTATAGTAGTGTGTATAGTAGTGTGTGTAGTAGTGTGTATAGTAGTGTGTGTAGTAGTGTGTGTAGTAGTGTGTGTAGTACTGTGTAGTAGTGTGTGTAGTACTGTGTAGTAGTGTGTGTAGTAGTGTGTGTAGTAGTGTGTATAGTAGTGTGTGTAGTACTGTGTAGTAGTGTGTGTAGTACTGTGTAGTAGTGTGTGTAGGTAGTGATGATGTTGTCTCACCCCTGGAGGTCTGGTAACTGAATATGTTTTCAACAGATGGGCTCTGCTTGTTCAGCTGCTCTTCCTGCATCTCTCTTTCTGACCTAATTTCCTACAAACTTAGTTACTGTGTGTGTGTGTGTGTGTGTGTGTGTGTGTGTGTGTGTGTGTGTGTGTGTGTGTCAGGATTTCAGGTAGCCGGGTCATTTTATTATTTTTAATAAGGAATAAATAACATTGTTGCCGGGGCAAATTGACTGGGACAAAAACAACCCTTTCGCAAAATGATGCTTCTTCATTGATCAATACGTTTGACCCTCATGCTTATTGGTCTATCGGTTCATTTGCATAATTTTAGTGGGATTTAATTGGACCTTGTGTATTGGCGCTAGTCGTCATTTATCTTATCTATCACACAGCATACAGAGCTTATTCTTTGTGGAATATCGTTTGTCAGACAGCGCTATGCTACTGCAGCTCCTCAGGTCCTCAGCTCCTCAGCTCCTCAGGTCCTCTCAACTCCTCAGCTCCTCAGGTCCTCAGCTCCTCAGCTCCTCAGCTCCTCAGGTCCTCTCAACTCCTCAGCTCCTCAGGTCCTCTCAGCTCCTCAGCTCCTCAGGTCCTCTCAGCTCCTCAGCTCCTCAGGTCCTCTCAACTCCTCAGCTCCTCAGGTCCTCTCAGCTCCTCAGCTCCTCAGGTCCTCTCAGCTCCTCAGCTCCTCAGCTCCTCAGGTCCTCTCAGCTCCTCAGCTCCTCAGCTCCTCCCATTCACCGATCAAGTGCATAGGCATCGGTAGGCAGGCTATCGGCGTACCACTCACCACTTTACAATGATCTGGAGGCCTTGCTTCAAAGTAGCCAAACATCAGACCATAGAAACGTAGAGGGAATGATTTGTTCCTCCTAATATGGTAACAATTATACCATTGAAAACATTTTGGTTTTCATATCAACTTTCTTTCAATTGTCTAGAAGCTAAAGGCACAATCCTATAGTTATATGAACAACCCGTTCTAGTTGTTACGTCTTTAAGACAACAGGATCCGCAAGTCTGAAGGGTTGAAGAACAAGAGAGCAAAACCAGCGATACAAATACATTCCTTACAAATGGAAAACTATTTGTAGCAATTATATGAAAAGGGAACAACATTCCCAATGCTTTCCTTGTCACTAATACCATTTATATAATATTAATACCATTTATATAATAATACCATTTATATAATAATACCATTTATATAATAAGAATACCATTTATATAATAATACCATTTATATAATAATAATACCATTTATATAATAATAATACCATTTATATAATATTAATACCATTTATATAATAATAATACCATTTATATAATAATAATACCATTTATATAATAATAATACCATTTATATAATATTAATACCATTTATATAATAATAATACCATTTATATAATAAGAATACCATTTATGTAATAATACCATTTATATAATAATAATACCATTTATATAATAATAATACCATTTATATAATAATAATACCATTTATATAATATTAATACCATTTATATAATAATACCATTTATATAATAATAATACCATTTATATAATAATAATACCGTTTATATAATAATAATACCATTTATATAATAAGAATACCATTTATATAATAAGAATACCATTTATATAATAAGAATACCATTTATATAATAAGAATACCATTTATATAATAATAATACCATTTATATAATAAGAATACCATTTCTATAATAATACCATTTATATAATAAGAATACCATTTCTATAATAATACCATTTATATAATAAGAATACCATTTATATAATAATAATACCATTTATATAATAAGAATACCATTTCTATAATAATACCATTTCTATAATAAGAATACCATTTATATAATAATAATACCATTTATATAATAAGAATACCATTTCTATAATAATACCATTTATATAATAAGAATACCATTTATATAATAATAATACCATTTATATAATAAGAATACCATCTTCAGACGAAGAGGAGGAGGAACGCCGTTACGCTTCCCTTGTCAATAATACCATTTTGTCCATAATCTTGATGAAGAATGTTAATTTACCTCACTTGTTTGAGACCACAAAATAAGCCAAAATAGCTGCTAATAGTTTTCTATTGAAAATACTGTGATTGAATAATTTTGTTTTTTGAGAGTAAATTATATATAAAAAAAAGTGAATTCTCATTTCTACACACTTTCTACATACCTGGTTTCATTTGTTTACGTGAGCTGTTGTTGTTTTTTTCACATGGTTGTTTTCTACTCGTAACTATGGAGACCCATCAGCTCCTCTAGTTACACACATCTGTTCGTTATCTCCGTGACAACCCCTACTTCAAACTACTCTCTGAGTAATGGCCAGTGTTATCCCCCTGGCGTGTGTGTGAAGATTCTACTTTATAAAACGTTCCGTTCAGCGGGTGGTTTTACTGATTGACAGACTAATGTTTATTAACATGTAGCCTTTCTGAACAGGCCCAACACTTTGCTGACTCGGTGTGTTTGGAGACCCCTGCCTGCTAGCGCCCTGCTTTCTAAAAGCTCAAATCTCATCTTTATGCGCTTTGACACATTTCATTATTAGCATGGTCTTAAGAGGGCTGGCAAGCTCTGAGCTCTGGGGATTTCATCTGGCTAAAACCTCCTCTGTAGGTATCTGTTACGCTGTTGCTGGGCAATACACAGGAACCCACCCTTCTCTTTCTTCTCTCTCTCTGCCTATCTTTCTTTTCTCTCTTCTCTACCTCTCTCTTCTCTCTCTCTCTCTGCCTCTCTTTCTTCTCTCTCTTCTCTACCTCTCTCTTCTCTCTCTCTGCCTCTCTCTCTTCTCTCTCTCTGCCTCTCTCTATGTCTCTCTCTCTGCCTCTCTTTCTTCTCTCTTTCTACCTCTCTCTGCCTCTCTTTCTTCTCTCTATTCTCTCTCTCTGCTTCTCTCTTTCTTCTCTCTCTCTCTCTGCCTCTCTTTCTTCTTCTCTCCTCTACCTCTCTCTATGTCTCTCTCTGCCTCTCTTTCTTCTCTCTCTGCTATTCTCTCTCTCTGCCTATTTTTGATTGGCTGCTTTCAGCTCTCTTTGAGACTCTACCTCTAGTTGATTCTGCTTAAAGCCATGTTTGGGACTCTCACTAGTTGATTGGCTGCTTCCAGCCCTGTTTGGGACTCCTCTCTCTATGTCTCTCTCTGCCTCTCTTTCTTCTCTCTATTCTCTCTCTCTGCCTATTTTTGATTGGCTGCTTCCAGCCCTGTTTGAGACTCCCACTAGTTGATTGGCTGCTTAAAGCCATGTTTGGGACTCCCACTAGTTGATTGGCTGCTTCCAGCCCTGTTTGGGACTCCCACTAGTTGATTGGCTGCTTCCAGCCCTGTTTGGGACTCCCACTAGTTGATTGGCTGCTTCCAGCCCTGTTTGGGACTCCCACTAGTTGATTGGCTGCTTCCAGCCCTGTTTGGGAGCCCCACTAGTTGATTGGCTGCTTCCAGCCCTGTTTGGGAGCCCCACTAGTTGATTGGCTGCTTCCAACCCTGTTTGGGACTCCCACTAGTTGATTGGCTGCTTCCAGCCCTGTTTGGGAGCCCCACTAGTTGATTGGCTGCTTCCAGCCCTGTTTGGGACTCCCACTAGTTGATTGGCTGCTTCCAGCCCTGTTTGGGACTCCCACTAGTTGATTGGCTGCTTCCAGCCCTGTTTGGGACTCCCACTAGTTGATTGGCTGCTTCCAGCCCTGTTTGGGAGCCTCACTAGTTGATTGGCTGCTTCCAGCCCTGTTTGGGACTCCCACTAGTTGATTGGCTGCTTCCAGCCCTGTTTGGGAGCCCCACTAGTTGATTGGCTGCTTCCAGCCCTGTTTGGGACTCCCACTAGTTGATTGGCTGCTTCCAGCCCTGTTTGGGACTCCCACTAGTTGATTGGCTGCTTCCAGCCCTGTTTGGGAGCCTCACTAGTTGATTGGCTGCTTCCAGCCCTGTTTGGGACTCCCACTAGTTGATTGGCTGCTTCCAGCCCTGTTTGGGAGCCCCACTAGTTGATTGGCTGCTTCCAGCCCTGTTTGGGACTCCCACTAGTTGATTGGCTGCTTCCAGCCCTGTTTGGGAGCCCCACTAGTTGATTGGCTGCTTCCAGCCCTGTTTGGGAGCCCCACTAGTTGATTGGCTGCTTCCAGCCCTGTTTGGGACTCCCACTAGTTGATTGGCTGCTTCCAGCCCTGTTTGGGAGCTTTCCCCTGAACCATTAGCTTTGTTTTTATTAAACCATCGACCCCAATGCAACACACAGCGAGAGAGAGAAACGTTGAGCAGGACAGATCCTAGAGAGGAAGACAGCTGTCTTTTCTTTGCTTTGTAGTCCTTAGTCATTTCCATTGGTGATTGGGAGAGAGGAAGAGACAGGATATCCGTCTGAGGTTTGACACGACGATCGGCGTACTGCAGATAAAATAATTAAATTAAATACACGCAATGAACCTGTAGCCTGTTCTTAAGAAACATGAGACTCATGAAATGTCTGACAATTGATCATGTTGTGTGTGTTTGAGAGAGGGGTAAATAGAGAATGAGAGGGGTAAATAGAGAATGAGAGGGGTAAATAGAGAATGAGAGGGGTAAATAGAGAATGAGAGGGGTAAATAGAGAATGAGAGGGGTAAATAGAGAATGAGAGAAAATAGAGAATGAGAGAAAGAGAGGGGTAAATAGAGAATGAGAGAAAGAGAGGGGTAAGTAGAGAATGAGAGGGGTAAGTAGAGAATGAGAGAAAGAGAGGGGTAAATAGAGAATGAGAGAATGAGAGGGGTAAATAGAGAATGAGAGAAAGAGAGGGGTAAATAGAGAATGAGAGAAAGAGAGGGGTAAATAGATAATGAGAGAAAGAGAAATAGAGAATGAGAGAAAGAGAGGGGTAAATAGAGAATGAGAGAATGAGAGGGGTAAATAGAGAATGAGAGAAAGAGAGGGGTAAATAGAGAATGAGAGAATGAGAGGGGTAAATAGAGAATGAGAGAAAGAGAGGGGTAAATAGAGAATGAGAGAATGAGAGGGGTAAGTAGAGAATGAGAGAAAGAGAGGGGTAAATAGAGAATGAGAGAAAGAGAGGGGTAAGTAGAGAATGAGAGAAAGAGAAATAGAGAATGAGAGAAAGAGAGGGGTAAATGAGAGAAAAATAGAGAATGGGAAAGAGAGGGGTAATAGAGAATGAGAGAAAGAGAGGGGTAATAGAGAATGAGAGAAAGAGAGGGGTAAAGAGAATGAGAGATGAGAAATAGAAAATGAGAGAAAGAGAGGGGTAAATAGAGAATGAGAGAAAGAGAGGGGTAAATAGAGAATGAGAGAAAGAGAAATAGAGAATGAGAGAATGATAAATAGAGAATGAGAGAAAGAGAGGGGTAAGTAGAGAATGAGAGAAAGAGAGGGGTAAATAGAGAATGAGAGAATGAGAGGGGTAAGTAGAGAATGAGAGAAAGAGAAATAGAGAATGAGAGAAAGATAAATAGAGAATGAGAGGAGGAGAGAGAATGAGAGGGATAAGTAGAGAATGAGAGAAAGAGAGGGGTAAATAGAGAATGAGAGAAAGAGAAATAGAGAATGAGAGAATGATAAATAGAGAATGAGAGAAAGAGAGGGGTAAATAGAGAATGAGAGGGGTAAGTAGAGAATGAGAGAAAGAGAGGGGTAAATAGAGAATGAGAGAATGAGAGGGGTAAGTAGAGAATGAGAATGAGAAAAGAGAGGGGTAAATAGAGAAAGAGAATGAGAGGGGTAAGTAGAGAATGAGAGAAAGAGAGGGGTAAATAGAGAATGAGAGGGGGGTAAGTAGAGAATGAGAGAAAGAGAAATAGAGAATGAGAGAATGAGAGGGGTAAATAGAGAAAGAGAGGGGTAAATAGAGAAAGAGAGGGGTAAATAGAGAAAGAGAGGGGTAAATAGAGAATGAGAGAATGAGAGGGGTAAGTAGAGAATGAGAGAAAGAGAAATAGAGAATGAGAGAAAGATAAATAGAGAATGAGAGGAGGAGAGAGAATGAGAGGGGTAAGTAGAGAATGAGAGAAAGAGAGGGGTAAATAGAGAATGAGAGAATGAGAGGAGTAAGTAGAGAATGAGAGAATGAGAAATAGAGAATGAGAGAATGATAAATAGAGAATGAGAGGAGGAGAGAGAGTGAGAGGCGGGAAGAAAGGGTAAGTGGAGTGGAAAGAGGTGGTGTTTGTGACAGTTTTGCTGATGAGGGAGAGAGAGACACTGGGGTGGTATGCTGGTTATTATACTAAACCATTAAAGGAGGAGGACTGAGCAGCAGTAGCCCACCACAGATCACTACCTTGAGTCTGTCTCTCTCTATCCCCCATCTTTTTCTCCCTCCCTCTCCTTTCCCCCGATCTCCAGGTCACCTGTCAGCCAGATTAGCAGGATGCCTGACTCATGGCTTTTCACTAAACCGACAGAAAGACACTCAACACTGCTGATTGAGAAACAGCTACATGAGATCTGAGCTCTCTCTCTCCCCTCTCTCTCCTCTCTCTCTCTCTCTCTCCTCTCTCCTCTCCTCTCCTCTCCTCTCCTCTCCTCTCCTCTCCTCTCCTCTCCTCTCCTCTCCTCTCCTCTCCTCTCCTCTCCACTCTCCTCTCCTCTCCCTCTCCCTCTCCGTCTCTCTCTCTCTCTCTCTCTCTCTCTCTCCTCTCCTCTCCTCTCTCTCCTCTCCCTCTCCTCTCCTCTCCTCTCCTCTCTCTCCTCTCCTCTCCTCTCCTCTCCTCTCCTCTCCTCTCTCTCTCCTCTCTCTCTCTCTCTCTCCTCGCTCTCTCCTCTAGAGAGCACTATATAGGGAATAGGGATCTGGTCTATAGTAGTGCACTATATAGGGAATAGGGCTCTGGTCTAAAGTAGTACACTATATTGGGAATAGGGCTCTGGTCTAAAGTAGTGCATTATACAGGGAATAGGGCTCTGGTCTAAAGTAGTACACTATATAGGGAATAGGGTTCTGGTCTAAAGTAGTGCACTATATAGGGAATAGGGCTCTGGTCTAAAGTAGTGCACTATATAGGGAATAGGGCTCTGGTCTAAAGTAGTGCACTATATAGGGAATAGGGCTCTGGTCTAAAGTAGTACACTATATAGGGAATAGGGCTCTGGTCTGTAGTAGTGCACTATATAGGGAATAGGCTGCCATTTGGGACACCCTCACATTCTTTAGAAGAAGGCTGACAGGGAGGAGAGCAGGAAGCTGCTGACTGACTTGCTTTTTACTGGCTGGCTGGCTGACTGGTTGGTTATTGGCTAGCTGACTGGCTGACTGGTTACTGGCTGACTGGTTGTCTGGCTGTTTGACTGACTGGTTACTGGATGTCGGCTAGCTGAGTGGCTGACTGGCTGGTTACTGACTGGCTGTTGACTGACTGACTGACTGGCTGGTTACTGACTGGCTTTTTACTGACTGGCTGGCTGTCTGGTTGGTTATCGGCTAGCTGAGTGGCTGACTGGTTACTGACTGGCTGTTGACTGACTGACTGACTGACTGACTGGCTGGTTACTGACTGGCTTTTTACTGACTGGCTGGCTGACTGGTTGTCTGACTGGTTACTGGCTGGCTGGCTGACTGGTTTGTTATTGGCTAGCTGACTGGCTGAATGGTTGTCTGACTGGTTACTAGCTGACTGGTTGTCTGGCTGTTTGACTGACTGGTTACTGGCTGTCTGACTGGCTGGCTGGTGACTGGCTGGCTGGCTGCCTGACTGGCTGGCTGGCTGGCTGGTTACTGGCTGGTGACTGACTGACTGACTGGCTGGCTGGCTGACTGGTTACTGGCTAGCCAACTGGCTGGTTACTGGCTGGTGACTGACTGACTGGCTGGCTGGCTGGTTACTGGCTTGTTACTGGCTGGTGACTGACTGACTGACTGGCTGGCTGGTTACTGGCTTGTTACTGGCTGGTTACTGGCTGGTGACTG
>NC_056431.1:78631437-78653937 GCF_018296145.1 Oncorhynchus tshawytscha
CTATATCTCCCTCTAGGGGCAGTTTCCCTATATCTCCCTCGGGAGGCAGTGTCCCTATATCTCCCTCTAGAGGCAGTGTTCCTATATCTCTCTCTAGGGTCAGTGTCCCTATATCTCCCTCGAGAGGCAGTGTTCCTATATCTCCCTCTATGGGCAGTGTTCCTATGTCTCCCTCTGGAGGCAGTGTCCCTATGTCTCCCTTGAGAGGCAGTGTCCCTATATCTCCCTCTAGAGGCAGTTTCCCTATATCTCCCTCTGGAGGCAGTGTCCCTATATCTCCCTCTAGGGTCAGTGTCCCTATATCTCCCTCTAGGGGCAGTGTCCCTATATCTCCCTCTAGGGGCAGTTTCCCTATATCTCCCTCTGGAGGCAGTGTCCCTATATCTCCCTCTGGAGGCAGTGTCCCTATATCTCCCTCTAGGGGCAGTGTCCCTATATCTCCCTCTAGGAGCAGTGTCCTTATGTCTCTTTCATGGGGCAGTGTCCCTATATCTCCCTCTGGAGGCAGTGTCCCTATATCTCCCTCTAGGGTCAGTGTCCCTATGTCTCTCTCTAGGGTCAGTGTCCCTATATCTCCCTCTAGGGGCAGTGTCCCTATATCTCCCTCTAGAGGCAGTGTCTCTATATCTCCCTCTAGAGGCAGTGTCCCTATATCTCCCTCTAGAGGCAGTGTCCCTATATCTCCCTCTAGGGGCAGTGTCCCTATATCTCCCTCTGGGGGCAGTGTCCCCATGTCTCCCTCTAGAGGCAGTGTCCCTATATCTCTTTCATGGGGCAGTGTCCCTATATCTCCCTCTGGGGGCAGTGTCCCTATGTCTCTCTCTATGGTCAGTGTCCCTATATCTCCCTCTAGGGGCAGTGTCCCTATATCTCCCTCTAGAGGCAGTGTCTCTATATCTCCCTCTAGAGGCAGTGTCCCTATATCTCCCTCTAGAGGCAGTGTCCCTATATCTCCCTCTAGGGGCAGTGTCCCTATATCTCCCTCTAGAGGCAGTGTCCCTATATCTCCCTCTGGGGGCAGTGTCCCCATGTCTCCCTCTAGAGGCAGTGTCCCTATATCTCTTTCATGGGGCAGTGTCCCTATATCTCCCTCTGGGGGCAGTGTCCCTATGTCTCCCTCTAGGGGCAGTGTCCTTATATCTCCCTCTAGGGGCAGTGTCCCTATATCTCCCTCTAGAGGCAGTGTCTCTATATCTCCCTCTAGAGGCAGTGTCCCCATGTCTCCCTCTAGAGGCAGTGTCCCTATATCTCTTTCATGGGGCAGTGTCCCTATATCTCCCTCTGGGGGCAGTGTCCCTATGTCTCCCTCTAGGGGCAGTGTCCTTATATCTCTTTCATGGAGCAGTGTCCCTATATCTCTTTCATGGAGCAGTGTCCCTATATCTCCCTCTGGGGGCAGAGTCCCCTTCTCTTCTCCTTCTTCCTCTACTGTCCCCCTCAGAGGGCTCTCCTGCCCAGGTCCCTAACCTGTCTCCCTCTCCCCTCCTCAGAGCCCTCCCCGGCCATGGACCTTGGTCCTACCTTGGGTTTGAAGAAGTCCAGTTCTCTGGAGAGTCTGCAGACGGCCATGTCAGAGGTCAGGAAGAATGAGCCCCTCCCCTTTCACAGGCCACGCCCCCACATGGTCAGGGGGAGGGGCTGCAACGAGAGCTTCAGAGCGGCCATTGACAAATCTTACGACGGACCAGCTGATGAAGATGATGGTAAGATATCAGAGATAGAGAGACACACACACACATACTCCCTCTCGCGCACCAACCCTCTAACCTTCCAACACTTAACGTGTCTTAACGACTGACGACAGGACACAGAAGACAGGATATGTGCCCACTGTCCACAATATGAGGGGGGATCTATGGGATAGCTACAAAGAAGTTAAAATATGATGTGTCCTAATATTCAAATCCCAGAATGCAGTATAACTGCAGTACACTATATTGATTACAGCTTGACGTCATCAGAGTGCGTAGCTGAATCACTCGGTTGGTTATTTTAACTAAAACAATAACCAATCTTCATTTTTTTGCGTGGATTCCGCGACGTGGTGAGCTTTTAACAGCAAGGACCGCGATTTCTTGTCCCGGTATCCCGCTTAACAGACAGGTTGAAGCTTGACAGATTCGCTAAGCTGCTAGCCATCAAGCTAACAAAGTTAGTCCCAAAGGAGTTTTCCACTGAAGTCCTCTTTGTCTGGAGATGTAAATAGTTCTAGAGCTGTAGGAGATGGGAACAGTTCTAGAGCTGTAGGAGATGTAAATAGTTCTAGAGCTGTAGGAGATGTAAATAGTTCTAGAGCTGTAGGAGATGTAAATAGTTCTAGAGCTGTAGGAGATGGAAACAGTTCTAGAGCTGTAGGAGATGTAAATAGTTCTAGAGCTGTAGGAGATGTAAATAGTTCTAGAGCTGTAGGAGATGTAAATAGTTCTAGAGCTGTAGGAGATGTAAATAGTTCTAGAGCTGTAGGAGATGTAAATAGTTCTAGAGCTGTAGGAGATGTAAATAGTTCTAGAGCTGTAGGAGATGTAAATAGTTCTAGAGCTGTAGGAGATGTAAATAGTTCTAGAGCTGTAGGAGATGTAAATAGTTCTAGAGCTGTAGGAGATGTAAATAGTTCTAGAGCTGTAGGAGATGTAAATAGTTCTAGAGCTGTAGGAGATGTATCTACTACACTTTGTTTTGGGGACAAACCGGATCACTCAGAGTTCCAATGCTGTAGTTGTTTGATTGCTGAGGATTACAGGCTTGAGGAGGCTTCCTTGATCACGCAGGTCGCCAGCCTACGTATGAAACTGGGGAAAACTCAGAGTGGCATGTTGACCTTTTCTACGCCGGTGGCTGGATGGCTTTCGCACATGTTGGATGCACCTAGTGGTTAGAGACAGGTAGCCTAGTGGTTAGAGACAGGTAGCCTAGTGGTTAGAGACAGGTAGCCTAGTGGTTAGAGACAGGTAGCCTAGTGGTTAGAGACAGGTAGCCTAGTGGTTAGGGACAGGTAGCCTAGTGGTTAGAGACAGGTAGCCTAGTGGTTAGAGACAGGTAGCCTAGTGGTTAGAGACAGGTAGCCTAGTGGTTAGAGACAGGTAGCCTAGTGGTTAGAGACAGGTAGCCTAGTGGTTAGAGACAGGTAGCCTAGTGGTTAGGGACAGGTAGCCTAGTGGTTAGAGACAGGTAGCCTAGTGGTTAGAGACAGGTAGCCTAGTGGTTAGGGACAGGTAGCCTAGTGGTTAGAGACAGGTAGCCTAGTGGTTAGAGACAGGTAGCCTAGTGGTTAGAGACAGGTAGCCTAGTGGTTAGAGACAGGTAGCCTAGTGGTTAGAGACAGGTAGCCTAGTGGTTAGAGACAGGTAGCCTAGTGGTTAGAGACAGGTAGCCTAGTGGTTAGGGACAGGTAGCCTAGTGGTTAGGGACAGGTAGCCTAGTGGTTAGAGACAGGTAGCCTAGTGGTTAGAGACAGGTAGCCTAGTGGTTAGAGACAGGTAGCCTAGTGGTTAGGGACAGGTAGCCTAGTGGTTAGAGACAGGTAGCCTAGTGGTTAGAGACAGGTAGCCTAGTGGTTAGGGACAGGTAGCCTAGTGGTTAGAGACAGGTAGCCTAGTGGTTAGGGACAGGTAGCCTAGTGGTTAGAGACAGGTAGCCTAGTGGTTAGGGACAGGTAGCCTAGTGGTTAGGGACAGGTAGCCTAGTGGTTAGAGACAGGTAGCCTAGTGGTTAGAGACAGGTAGCCTAGTGGTTAGAGACAGGTAGCCTAGTGGTTAGAGACAGGTAGCCTAGTGGTTAGAGACAGGTAGCCTAGTGGTTAGGGACAGGTAGCCTAGTGGTTAGAGACAGGTAGCCTAGTGGTTAGGGACAGGTAGCCTAGTGGTTAGAGACAGGTAGCCTAGTGGTTAGGGACAGGTAGCCTAATGGTTAGAGACAGATTCTTCAGAATTAGCAACTAGCATTAGGCGGTAAAATCAAAACATTTTTGTTCCACATCCAACAAGACATATCGGTTCAGGGATGAACATGGCGTAGGAGTGACGCCATCTGATGTGAGACAAAGCCCAAAAACCCAACATAAGTAGCAAACTTCCTTGGCCAGTACAACACTGATCAAAACACTTTTACTACTTCAGACAGACACCAACAGTTGGTCTTACTCCTCTTGGCAGCCAGCTAAATCCTCACACTAATAATGGCTGAAGTCATTTTGTGGCCTGGCGATTGATTTTTCTTCCTTTTTTGGGGGGATGTCGGGCCGGGGTGCTGCAGATGAGAGAGAACGAGAGAGAGAGGGGGTGGGAGAGAGAGAGGGGAGAGGGTGGGAGGGAGAGAGAGAGATGGAAAGATGGAGATGGCGGGAGAGAGAAACAAGAGAGAGAGAGAGAGGATAGATCCAGATCAAGAGAGAAAACAAGAGGAGAGAGAGGGAGGAGAGATGGGGATGGAGGGAGAGACAGATAGATGGAGAGAGAGAGAGATGGGGATGGAGGGGGAGAGTGGGAGGGAGGGAGAGAGATTGAGAGAGATTGTGAGAGACGGATCTAGAGAGAGAGAGAGATAGATCTAGAGAGAGAGAGACAGATATATCGAGAGAGAGAGAAACAGATAGATGGAGAGTGAGAGAGATGGGGATGGAGGGGTAGAGTGGGAGGGAGGGAGAGAGAGACGGGGATGGAGGGGGAGAGTGGGAGGGAGAGAGGGAGAGAGAGATGGGGATGGAGGGAGAGAGATTGAGAGAGAGAAATGGGCTGGCTAGTGACAGGGAGATAAAGATCCTGCTGGCATGTCCATCTGTTACTGGCCAGACGTCCACAGTGAGTCTGAGATGACACAAGGCTGCAGGGAAAAGAGTAGTGTGGAGTGAACGATCAATGTGGTCCTTTATTCACCTCTACCCCTGTCTGGCTGTCACCCTGTCTCTCTGAGGTCTGTCTGTCTGGCTGTCACCCTGTCTCTCTGAGTCTCTCTGAGGTCTGTCTGGCTGTCACCCTGTCTCTCTGAGTCTCTCCGAGGTCTGTCTGGCTGTCACCCTGTCTCTCTGAGTCTCTCTGAGTCTGTCTGGCTGTCACCCTGTCTCTCAGAGGTCTGTCTGGCTGTCACCCTGTCTCTGAGTCTCTCTGAGGTCTGTCTGGCTATCACCCTGTCTCTCTGAGGTCTGCCTGGCTGGCTGTCACCCTGTCTCTCTGAGGTCCGTCTGGCTGTCACCCTGTCTCTCTGAGTCTCTCTGATGTCTGTCTGGCTCTCACCCTGTCTCTCTGAGGTCTGTCTGGCTGTCACCCTGTCTCTCTGAGTCTCTCTGAGGTCTGTCTGGCTGTCACCCTGTCTCTCTGAGTCTCTGAGGTCTGTCTGGCTGTCACCCTGTCTCTCTGAGTCTCTCTGGGGTCTGTCTGGCTGTCACCCTGTCTCTCTGAGTCTCTCTGAGGAGGTCTGTCTGGCTGTCACCCTGTCTCTCTGAGTCTCTCTGAGGTCTGTCTGGCTGTCACCCTGTCTCTCTGAGTCTCTCTGAGGTCTGTCTGGCTGTCACCCTGTCTCCTGAGGTCTGTCTGGCTGGCTGTCACCCTGTCTCTCTGAGGTCTGTCTGGCTGTCACCCTGTCTCTCTGAGTCTCTCTGAGGTCTGTCTGGCTGTCACCCTGTCTCTCTGAGTCTCTCTGAGGTCTGTCTGGCTGTCACCCTGTCTCTCTGAGTCTCTCTGAGGTCTGTCTGGCTGTCACCCTGTCTCTCTGAGGTCTGTCTGGCTGTCACCCTGTCTCTCTGAGGTCTGCCTGGCTGGCTGTCACCCTGTCTCTCTGAGGTCTGTCTGGCTGTCACCCTGTCTCTCTGAGTCTCTCTGAGGTCTGTCTGGCTGTCACCCTGTCTCTCTGAGTCTCTGAGGTCTGTCTGGCTGTCACCCTGTCTCTCTGAGTCTCTCTGAGGTCTGTCTGGCTGTCACCCTGTCTCTCTGAGTCTCTCTGAGGTCTGTCTGGCTGTCACCCTGTCTCTCTGAGGTCTGTCTGGCTGTCACCCTGTCTCTCTGAGGTCTGTCTGGCTGTCACCCTGTCTCTCTGAGTCTCTCTGAGGTCTGTCTGGCTGTCACCCTGTCTCTCTGAGGTCTGTCTGGCTGTCACCCTGTCTCTCTGAGTCTCTCTGAGGTCTGTCTGGCTGTCACCCTGTCTCTCTGAGTCTCTCTGAGTCTCTCTGAGGTCTGTCTGGCTGTCACCCTGTCTCTCTGAGGTCTGTCTGGCTGTCACCCTGTCTCTCTGAGTCTCTCTGAGGTCTGTCTGGCTGTCACCCTGTCTATGAGTCTCCGAGGTCTGTCTGTCTCATGGTGGGCATGTGTTTCATCCATACCGTAGACCACCATGTAACAGAATATTACATCCATTCTCTTCTCCAACTGGAAAATCAGGTCAGAAATAAAGAACTTCTCTGTCTCTCTTCTCTCTCTCTTTCTCTCGCTGTCATGTGGGAGTTTGTTGCTTGGTGAAATAGCTAGCTGGGGTTTTAAAGCTAAACAGAAGAAGCCTAGCGTCTGAATGAGAGAGATAACTCCATACATTCAGCCCACACTCATTCCCTGTAGAGCAGTCATGTTAAAATACACCATGTTTCATGACAGACAAGCCCTGCTCCTCTGCTGACGTTCTCTCTCTCTCTCTCTCTCTCTCTCTCTCTCTCTCTCTCTAACTCTCTCTCTCTCTCTCTCTCTCTCTCTCTCTCTCTCTCTCTCTCTCTCTCTCTCTCTCTCTCTCTCTGTCTAACTCTGTCTAACTCTCTCTCTCTCTCTGTCTAACTCTCTCTCTCCCCCTCTCTCTCTCCCCCTCTCTCTCTCTCTCTCTCTCTCTCTCTCTCTCTCTCTCTCTCTCTCTCTGTCTCTCTCTGTCTCTCTCTGTCTCTTCTCTTTCTGTCTCTCGCTCTCTCTCTCTCTGTCTAACTCTCTCTCTCTCCCCCTCTCTCTCCCCTCTCTCTCTCGCTCTCTCTCTCTCTCCCCCTCTCCCTCTCTCTCCCTCTCTCTCTCTCTCCCTCCCTCTCTCTCTGTCTCTCTCTCTCTGTCTCTCTGTCTCTCTCTCTCTCTCTCTCTCTCTCTCTCTCTCCCTCTCTCTCTCTGTCTCACTCTCTCTCTGTCTCTCTCTCTGTCTGTCTCTCTGTCTCCCTCTCTCTCTCTCTCTCTCTCTCCCTGTCTCTCTCTCCCTCTGTCTCTCTCTCTCTCTGTCTCTCTATCTTTCTCTCTATCTGTCTCTCTCTATCTGTCTCTCTCTCTCTGTTCTCTCTCTCTCTCTGTCTCTCTCTCTGTCTCTCTCTCTCTCTCTCTCTCTCTGTCTCTCTCGCTCTCTGTTTCTCTCTATCTCTCTCTCTCTGTCTCTCTGTCTCTCTCTCTCTCTGTTTCTCTCTCTCTGTCTCTCTCTCTGTCTCTCTCTCTCTCTGTGTCTCTCTCTCTCACTGTTTCTCTCTCTCTCTCTCTCTCTGTTTCTCTCTCTCTCCCCATGGCACACATTAATTCCAACAGAAGTTAGAGTAGTGAATTGATACGGGCACGGCTGTGATGTGTTTAAAGCTGGTATTATTCATTAACACAGTAGATCCACAGAGGACCGTTCAGCGAGAGAGACACTCTAATATGCATCAGAACATGCTTTTTGTTCGACACGCACTGCAGCTCAACGTAAATTAATCCTGAGGACACAAAGCATGGAGAGGAGGGGTGGGCTCCTATCACTACTATATATCCTTTACAGCACTATATCCTTTCACTACGCTATACGCTTTACAGTGCTATCTCCTATCACTACTATATATCCTTTACAGTGCTATCTCCTATCACTACTATATATCCTTTACAGCACTATATCCTTTCACTACGCTATACGCTTTACAGTGCTATCTCCTATCACTACTCTATACCCTTTACAGTACTATCTCCTATCACTACTATATATCCTTTACAGCACTATATCCTTTCACTACGCTATACGCTTTACAGTGCTATCTCCTATCACTACTCTATACCCTTTACAGTACTATCTCCTATCACTACTATATATCCTTTACAGTACTATCTCCTATCACTACTATATATCCTTTACAGTACTATATCCTTTCACTACGCTATACGCTTTACAGTGCTATATCCTATCACTACTCTATAAAATCTAAATCAAATTGTATTTGTCACATGAGCCAAGTACAATAGTGAAACAGTGAAAACTAACTAACCCGAACCAACAATGCACTTTTCAGCAAATACACAAAAAAAAAACGTAACAGAATTAAATTAAGAGATAATAACAAATAATTAAAGAACAGTAAATAACAGCAGAGTCAATGTGGAGTCTATATACAGGGTATTACGGTACAGAGTCAATGTGGAGGCTATATACAGGGTGTTACGGTACAGAGTCAATGTGGAGGCTATATACAGGGTGTTACGGTACAGAGTCAATGTGGAGGCTATATACAGGGTGTTACGGTACAGAGTCAATGTGGAGGCTATATACAGGGTGTTACGGTACAGAGTCAATGTGGAGACTATATACAGGGTGTTACGGTACAGAGTCAATGTGGAGGCTATATACAGGGTATTACGGTACATAGTCAATGTGGAGGCTATATACAGGGTATTACGGTACAGAGTCAATGTGGAGGCTAGATACAGGGTATTACGGTACAGAGTCAATGTGGAAGCTATATACAGGGGGTACCAGTACAGAGTCAATGTGGAGGCTATATACAGGGTGTTATGATACAGAGTCAATGTGGAGGCTATATACAGGGTGTTATGATACAGACTCAATGTGGAGGTTATATACAGGGTGTTATGATACAGAGTCAATGTGGAGGCTATATACAGGGTGTTACGGTAGAGTCAATGTGGAGGCTATATACAGGGTATTACGGTACAGAGTCAATGTGGAGGCTATATACAGGGTATTACGGTACAGAGTCAATGTGGAGGCTATATACAGGGTATTACGGTACAGAGTCAATGTGGAGACTATATACAGGGTGTTATGATACAGAGTCAATGTGGAGGCTATATACAGGGTGTTATGATACAGACTCAATGTGGAGGTTATATACAGGGTGTTATGATACAGAGTCAATGTGGAGGCTATATACAGGGTGTTACGGTAGAGTCAATGTGGAGGCTATATACAGGGTATTACGGTACAGAGTCAATGTGGAGGCTATATACAGGGTATTACGGTACAGAGTCAATGTGGAGGCTATATACAGGGTATTACGGTACAGAGTCAATGTGGAGGCTATATACAGGGTATTACGGTACAGAGTCAATGTGGAGGCTATATACAGGGTATTACGGTACAGAGTCAATGTGGAGGCTATATACAGGGTATTACGGTACAGAGTCAATGTGGAGGCTATATACAGGGTGTTACGGTACAGAGTCAATGTTGAGGCTATATACAGGGGGTACCAGTACAGAGTCAATGTGGAGGCTATATACAGGGTATTACGGTACAGAGTCAATGTGGAGGCTATATACAGGGTATTACGGTACAGAGTCAATGTGGAGGCTATATACAGGGTATTACGGTACAGAGTCAATGTGGAAGCTATATACAGGGTATTACGGTACAGAGTCAATGTGGAGACTATATACAGGGTGTTATGATACAGAGTCAATGTGGAGGCTATATACAGGGTGTTATGATACAGAGTCAATGTGGAGGCTATATACAGGGGGTACCGGTACAGAGTCAATGTGGAGGCTATATACAGGGGGTACCGGTACAGAGTCAATGTGGAGGCTATATACAGGGGGTACTGGTACAGAGTCAATGTGGAGGCTATATACAGGGGGTACCGGTACAGAGTCAATGTGGAGGCTATATACAGGGGGTACTGGTACAGAGTCAATGTGGAGGCTATATACAGGGGGTACTGGTACAGAGTCAATGTGGAGGCTATATACAGGGGGTACCGGTACAGAGTCAATGTGGAGGTTATATACAGGGTGTACCGGTACAGAGTCAATACACAGAGGTACCGGTACAGAGTCAATATACAGGGGGTACCGGTACAGAGTCAATGTGGAGGCTATATACAGGGGGTACCGGTACAGAGTCAATACACAGAGGTACCGGTACAGAGTCAATATACAGGGGGTACCGGGTTAACTGGCTGTGTGTCTCTCCTCTCCAGATGACCTGTCAGACCAGAGTTCGGGACGGGACACCCCTGCCAGCGGCTCCTCTCGCCAGGGCGTGGGGGAAGAGGAGAGGCAAGACAAGAAGAAGGCCAAAGGAACGAAGAAAGAGAAGCAGTCCAACAGTAAAGGAAAGAAGATAACTGAGGACGTGGACGAGTCAGACAAGAAGGCCAAGAAGAAGAAAGGTTTTGGTTTACTGAGGTGAGGCCATTTCCTGTCGTGTCCATTCATGTCTTCAGTAAGGACTGCCATGTCCATTAATGTCTTCAGTAAGGACTGTCATGTCCATTAATGTCTTCAGTAAGGACTGTCATGTCCATTAGTGTCTTCAGTAAGGACTGCCATGTCCATTAATGTCTTCAGTAAGGACTGTCATGTCCATTAGTGTCTTCAGTAAGGACTGTCATGTCCAGGAATGTCTTCAGTAAGGACTGTCATGTCCATGAGTGTCTTCAGTAAGGACTGTCATGTCCATTAGTGTCTTCAGTAAGGACTGTCATGTCCATTAGTGTCTTCAGTAAGGACTGTCATGTCCATTCATGTCTTCAGTAAGGACTGTCATGTCCATTCATGTCTTCATAAGGACTGTCATGTCCATTAGTGTCTTCAGTAAGGACTGTCATGTCCATTCGTGTCTTCAGTAAGGACTGTCATGTCCAGGAATGTCTTCAGTAAGGACTGTCATGTCCATTAGTGTCTTCAGTAAGGACTGTCATGTCCATTAGTGTCTTCAGTAAGGAATGTCATGTCCATTAGTGTCTTCAGTAAGGACTGTCATGTCCATTAGTGTCTTCAGTAAGGAATGTCATGTCCATTAGTGTCTTCAGTAAGGACTGTCATGTCCATTAGTGTCTTCAGTAAGGACTGTCATGTCCATTAGTGTCTTCAGTAAGGACTGTCATGTCCATTCGTGTCTTCATAAGGACTGTCATGTCCATTGGTGTCTTCAGTAAGGACTGTCCTGTCCATTCGTGTCTTCAGTAAGGACTGTCATGTCCATGAGTGTCTTCAGTAAGGACTGTCATGTCCATTAGTGTCTTCAGTAAGGACTGTCATGTCCATTAGTGTCTTCAGTAAGGACTGTCATGTCCATTCATGTCTTCAGTAAGGACTGTCATGTCCATTCATGTCTTCATAAGGACTGTCATGTCCATTAGTGTCTTCAGTAAGGACTGTCATGTCCATTCGTGTCTTCAGTAAGGACTGTCATGTCCAGGAATGTCTTCAGTAAGGACTGTCATGTCCATTAGTGTCTTCAGTAAGGACTGTCATGTCCATTAGTGTCTTCAGTAAGGAATGTCATGTCCATTAGTGTCTTCAGTAAGGACTGTCATGTCCATTAGTGTCTTCAGTAAGGAATGTCATGTCCATTAGTGTCTTCAGTAAGGACTGTCATGTCCATTCGTGTCTTCATAAGGACTGTCATGTCCATTGGTGTCTTCAGTAAGGACTGTCATGTCCATTAGTGTCTTCAGTAAGGACTGTCATGTCCATTAGTGTCTTCAGTAAGGAATGGCATGTCCATTAGTGTCTTCAGTAAGGAATGGCATTTCCATTATTGTCTTCAGTAAGGACTGTCATGTCCATTAGTGTCTTCAGTAAGGAATGGCATTTCCATTATTGTCTTCAGTAAGGACTGTCATGTCCATTCGTGTCTTCAGTAAGGACTGTCATGTCCATTCGTGTCTTCAGTAAGGACTGTCATGTCCATTAGTGTCTTCAGTAAGGACTGTCATGTCCATTCGTGTCTTCAGTAAGGAATGTCATGTCCATTAGTGTCTTCAGTAAGGACTGTCATATCCATTCGTGTCTTCAGTAAGGACTGTCATGTCCATTAGTGTCTTCAGTAAGGACTGTCATGTCCATTAGTGTCTTCAGTAAGGACTGTCATGTCCATTCGTGTCTTCAGTAAGGACTGTCATGTCCATTAGTGTCTTCAGTAAGGACTGTCATGTCCATTCGTGTCTTCAGTAAGGAATGTCATGTCCATTAGTGTCTTCAGTAAGGACTGTCATGTCCATTCGTGTCTTCAGTAAGGACTGTCATGTCCATTAGTGTCTTCAGTAAGGAATGTCATGTCCATTAGTGTCTTCAGTAAGGAATGTCATGTCCATTATTGTCTTCAGTAAGGACTGTCATGTCCATTCGTGTCTTCAGTAAGGACTGTCATGTCCATTCGTGTCTTCAGTAAGGACTGTCATGTCCATTAGTGTCTTCAGTAAGGACTGTCATGTCCATTAGTGTCTTCAGTAAGGACTGTCATGTCCATTCGTGTCTTCAGTAAGGACTGTCATGTCCATTAGTGTCTTCAGTAAGGACTGTCATGTCCATTCGTGTCTTCAGTAAGGAATGTCATGTCCATTAGTGTCTTCAGTAAGGACTGTCATATCCATTCGTGTCTTCAGTAAGGACTGTCATGTCCATTAGTGTCTTCAGTAAGGACTGTCATGTCCATTAGTGTCTTCAGTAAGGAAGTCATGTCCATTAGTGTCTTCAGTAAGGACTGTCATGTCCATTAGTGTCTTCAGTAAGGACTGTCATGTCCATTAGTGTCTTCAGTAAGGAATGTCATGTCCATTAGTGTCTTCAGTAAGGAATGTCATGTCCATTAGTGTCTTCAGTAAGGACTGTCATGTCCATTCGTGTCTTCAGTAAGGACTGTCATGTCCATTCGTGTCTTCAGTAAGGACTGTCATGTCCATTAGTGTCTTCAGTAAGGACTGTCATGTCCATTCGTGTCTTCAGTAAGGAATGTCATGTCCATTAGTGTCTTCAGTAAGGACTGTCATGTCCATTCGTGTCTTCAGTAAGGACTGTCATGTCCATTCGTGTCTTCAGTAAGGACTGTCATGTCCATTCGTGTCTTCAGTAAGGACTGTCATGTCCATTCGTGTCTTCAGTAAGGACTGTCATGTCCATTAGTGTCTTCAGTAAGGAAGTCATGTCCATTAGTGTCTTCAGTAAGGACTGTCATGTCCATTAGTGTCTTCAGTAAGGACTGTCATGTCCATTAGTGTCTTCAGTAAGGACTGTCATGTCCATTAGTGTCTTCAGTAAGGACTGTCATGTCCATGAACGTATTTGGTATTTTATTAGGATCTCAATTAACTGTTGCACAAGCAGCAGCTACTCTTCCTGGGGTTCCACATGTAACATGAAACATAATACAGAACATCAATAGACATGAACAGTTCAAGGACAGAAATACATACCATTAAAAAATGGCACACGTAGCCTACATATCAATACATACACACAAACTATAATAGTTTAGTCCAGTAGGGGAGAGGCGTTGTGCCGTGAGGTGTTGCTTTATCTGTTTTTTGAAACCAGGTTTGCTATTTTTTTTAGCTACATGAGATGGAAGGAAGTTCCATGCAATTAGGGCTCTATATAATACTGTACACTTTCTTGAATTTGTTCTGGATTTGGGGACTGTGAAAAGACCCCTGGTGGCAAGTCTGGTGGGGTAAGTGTGTGTGTAAGTTGACTATGCAAACAATTTGGGATTTTCAACACATTAATGTTTCTTATAATATATCTAACATGTAATATCTAACAAGTAATCTAACAACGTCACAACTACCACCTTATACACACAAGTGTAAAGGGATAAAGAATATGTACATAAAGATATATGAATGAGTGATGGTACAGAGCGGCATAGGCAAGATACAGTAGATGGTATCGAGTACAGTATATACATATGAGATGAGTAATGTAGGGTATGTAAACATTATATTAAGTGGCATTGTTTAAAGTGACTAGTGATACATTTATTACATCCTATTTTTAATGATTAAAGTGGCTAGAGATGAGTCAGTATGTTGGCAGCAGCCACTCAATGTTAGTGGTGGCTGTTTAAAAGTCTGATGGCCTTGAGATAGCAGCTGTTTTTCAGTCTCTCGGTCCCAGCTTTGATGCACCTGTACTGACCTCGCCTTCTGGATGATAGCGGGGTGAACAGGCAGTGGCTCGGGAAGGCGCTGATGCGCCTTCTTCACGATGCTGTCTGTGTGGGTGGACCATTTCAGTTTGTCTGTGATGTGTACGCCGAGGAACTTAAAACTTACTTCCCTCTCCACTACTGTCCCGTCGATGTGGATAGGGGGGTGCTCCCTCTGCTGTTTCCTGAAATCCATGATCATCTCCTTTGTTTTGTTGACGTTGAGTGTGAGGTTATTTTCCTGACACCACACTCCGAGGGCCCTCACCTCCTCCCTGTAGGCCGTCTCGTCGTTGTTGGTAATCAAGCCTACCACTGTTTATGTCGTCCGCAAACTTGATGATTGAGTTGGAGGCGTGCGTGGCCACGCAGTCGTGGGTGAACAGGGAGTACAGGAGAGGGCTCAGAACGCACCCTTGTGGGGCCCCAGTGTTGAGGATCAGCGGGGTGGAGATGTTGTTTCCTACCCTCATCACCCGGGGGCGGCCCATCAGAAAGTCCAGGACCCAGTTGCACAGGGCGGGGTCGAGACCCAGGGTTTCCAGCTTAATGACGAGTTTGGAGGGTACTATGGTGTTGAATGCTGAGCTGTAGTCGATGAACAGTATTCTTACATACAGTGGGGGAAAAAAGTATTTAGTCAGCCACCAATTGTGCAAGTTCTCCCACTTAAAAAGATGAGAGAGGCCTGTAATTTTCATCATAGGTACACTTCAACTATGACAGACAAAATAAGAAAAAAAATCCAGAAAATCACATTGTAGGATTTTTAATGAATTTATTTGCAAATTATGGTGGAAAATAAGTATTTGGTCAATAACAAAAGTTTAAATCAATACTTTGTTATATACCCTTTGTTGGCAATGACAGAGGTCAAACGTTTTCTGTAAGTCTTCACAAGGTTTTCACACACTGTTGCTGGTATTTTGGCCCATTCCTCCATGCAGATCTCCTCTAGAGCAGTGATGTTTTGGGGCTGTTGCTGGGCAACACAGACTTTCAACTCCCTCCAAAGATGTTCTATGGGGTTGAGATCTGGAGACTGGCTAGGCCACTCCAGGACCTTGAAATGCTTCTTACGAAGCCACTCCTTCGTTGCCCGGGCGGTGTGTTTGGGATCATTGTCATGCTGAAAGACCCAGCCACATTTCATCTTCAATGCCCTTGCTGATGGAAGGAGGTTTTCACTCAAAATCTCACGATACATGGCCCCATTCATTATTTCCTTTACACGGATCAGTCGTCCTGGTCCCTTTGCAGAAAAACCGCCCCAAAGCATCTGTCTCTCACCCACCATACCTGCCTGGTCCTGCATGTCTCTCACCCACCATACCTGCCTGGTCCTGCCTGTCTGGATGCCTGTCTCCCACCCACCATACCTGCCTGATCCTGCCTGTCTCTTACCCACCTTATCTGCATGGTCCTGCCTGTCTCTCACCCACCATACCTACCTGATCCTGCCTGTCTCTCACCCACCATACCTGCCTGGTCCTGCCTGTCTCCCACCCACCATACCTTCCTGATCCTGCCTGTCTCTCACCCACCTTATCTGCATGGTCCTGCCTGTCTTCCACCCACCATACCTGCCTGGTCCTGCCTGTCTCTCACCCACCATACCTGCCTGATCCTGCCTGTCTCTCACCCACCTTACCTGCATGGTCCTGCCTGTCTTCCACCCACCATACCTGCCTGGTCCTGCCTGTCTCTCACCCACCATACCTGCCTGGTCCTGCCTGTCTCTTCCTGCTCCTCCCTGTGGTCCATGAGAGAGAGATGGGGAGCGGCCCACTGCAGATCCCACTCTGCCTGTCTTCCTGCTCCTCTCTGTGGTCCATGAGAGAGAGATGGGGAGCGGCCCACTGCAGATCCCACTCTGCCTGTCTCTTCCTGCTCCTCCCTGTGGTCCATGAGAGAGAGAGATGGGGAGCGGCCCACTGCAGATCCCACTCTGCCTGTCTCTTCCTGCTCCTCCCTGTGGTCCATGAGAGAGAGAGAGATGGGGAGCGGCCCACTGCAGATCCCACTCTGCCTGTCTTGGACCCCTCATTAGAATGCAGCCTTGTTGTTCAGAAGAAACAGTGTTTTATGCACTAACCTTCTCTGTGGTGACGGGGCGACCCACTGAAAGGTCAGAGAGAGACAGTGTTTTTAATGGAATGGTACTTAAAAGAAGAGGGTAGGAAGGAGGCAGGGACACAGCAAGGATTAAGGAGGAGTCTGGATCCATTTGCAGATGTCTTTGTCCTGTTGATGTCCTATTACCATACTAGTGGTCTATTACCATCATTTTATAAACTCCTGTTCTCCGGCCTATGCACCATGATGGACCATATTAACTCCTCCCCCCCTCTCTCTGTCCCTTATTTACTTATCATGTCCTCCCTCAATTCAATTCAATTCAAGGGCTTTATTGACATGGGAAACACGTGTTAACATTGCCAAAGCAAGTGAGGTAGATAATATATAAAAGTGAAATAAACAATAAAAATTAACAGTAAACATTACACATACAGAAGTTTCAAAACAATAAAGACATTACAAATGTCATATTATATATATATACAGTGTTTTAACAATGTACAAATGGTAAAGGACACAAGATAAAATAAATAAGCATAGATATGGGTTGTATTTACAATGGTGTTCTTCGCTGGTTGCCCTTTTCTCGTGGCAACAGGTCACAAATCTTGCTGCTCTGATGGCACACTGTGGAATTTCACCCAGTAGATATGGGAGTTTATCAAAATTGGATTTGTTTTCGAATTCTTTGTGGATCTGTGTAATCTGAGGGAAATATGTCTCTAATATGGTCATACATTAGGCAGGAACTCAGGAAGTGCAGCTCAGTTTCCACCTCATTTTGTGGGCAGTGAGCACATAGCCTGTCTTCTCTTGAGAGCCATGCCTACGGCGGCCTTTCTCAATAGCAAGGCTATGCTCACTGAGTCTGTACAGAGTCAAAGCTTTCCTTAATTTTGGGTCAGTCACAGTGGTCAGGTATTCTGCCGCTGTGTACTCTCTGTTTAGGGCCAAATAGCATTCTAGTTTGCTCTGTTTTTTTGTTAATTCTTTCCAATGTGTTAAGTAGTTATCTTTTTGTTTTCTCATGATTTGGTTGGGTCTAATTGTGCTGCTGTCCTGGGGCTCTGTGGGGTGTGTTTGTGAACAGAGCCCCAGGACCAGCTTGCTTAGGGGACTCTTCTCCAGGTTCATCTCTCTGTAGGTGATGGCTTTGTTGTGGAAGGTTTGGGAATCGCTTCCTTTTAGGTGGTTATAGAATTTAACAGCTCTTTTCTGGATTTTGATAATTAGTGGGTATCGGCCTAATTCTGCTCTGCATGCATTATTTGGTGTTCTACGTTGTACACGGAGGATATTTTTGCAGAATTCTGTATGCAGAGTCTCAATTTGGTGTTTGTCCCATTTTGTGAAGTCTTGGTTGGTGAGCGGACCCCAGACCTCACAACCATAAAGGGCAATGGGCTCTATGACTGATTCAAGTATTTTTAGCCAAATCCTAATTGGTATGTTGAAATGTATGTTCCTTTTGATGGCATAGAATGCCCTTCTTGCCTTGTCTCTCAGATCGTTCACAGCTTTGTGGAAGTTACCTGTGGCGCTGATGTTTAGGCCAAGGTATGTATAGTTTTTTGTGTGCTCTAGGGCAACAGTGTCTAGATGGAATTTGTATTTGTGGTCCTGGTGACTGGACCTTTTTTGGAACACCATTATTTTGGTCTTACTGAGATTTACTGTCAGGGCCCAGGTCTGACAGAATCTGTGCATAAGATCTAGGTGCTGCTGTAGGCCCTCCTTGGTTGGTGACAGAAGCACCAGATCATCAGCAAACAGCAGACATTTGACTTCAGATTCTAGCAGGGTGAGGCCGGGTGCTGCAGACTGTTCTAGTGCCCTCGCCAATTTGTTGATATATATATATATATATATATATATATATATATATATATATATATATATATATATATATATATATATATATATATATATATATTGAAGAGGGTGGGGCTTAAGCTGCATCCCTGTCTAACCCCACGACCCCTCTTCCTTCCATCCCATCTTCCATCCATCCCCCTTCCCTTCTCCCTCCATCCCATCTTCCCTCCATCCCCCTTCCCTTCACCCTCCATCCCTCCTTCCCTTCTCCCTCCTTCCCTTCTACCTCCATCCCCTCTTCCCTTCTCCCTCCTTCCCTTCTCCCTCCTTCCCTTCTCCCTCCATCCCTCCTTCCCTTCTCCCTCCATCCCCTCAACCCTTCTCCCTCCACCCCCTTCCCTTCTCCCTCCATCCCCTTCCTCCCCCTTCCCTTCTCCCTCCATCCCCTCCCCCCCTTTTCCCCTTCTCCCCTTTTCCCCCCTTCCCTTCTCCCTCCATCCCCTCTTCCCCCTTCCCCCCTTCTTCCTTCTCCTCCATCCCCTCTTCCCTCCTTCCCTTCTCCCTCCATCCCATCTTCCCTCCATCCCCTCTTCCCTCCACCCCTCCCTCCATTCCCTTCCCTCCATCCCCCTCTTCCCTCCCTCCATCCCCTCTTCTCCCTCCATCCCTCTTCCCTCCATCCCCTTCCCTCCATCCCTCTTCTTCCCTCCATCCCTTCTTCCCTCCCTCCATCCCTCCCATCCCATCCCCTCCATCCCCTCCCTCCATCCATCTTCCTCCCCCTCCATCCCTCCCTCCTCCCTCCCCTCTTCCCCTTCTCCTCCATCCCCTCTTCCCTCCATCCTCTTCCCTCCTTCCTCCATCCCATCTTCCCTCCATCCCCTCTTCCCTCCATCCCTCCTTCCCTCCATCCCTCTTCTCCCTCCATCCCCCCATCTTCCCTCCATCCCTCCATCCCCTCTTCCCTCCATCCCCTCCCTTCCCTCCATCCCCTCCCCCTCTTCCCTCCCCTCTTCCCTCCCCTCCCTCCCTCCATCCCTTCCCTTCTTCCCTTCCCCCTCCATCCCCTCTTCCCCTTCCCTCCATCCCCTCCTTCCCTCCATCCCTTCTTCCCTCCTCCCCTCCATTCCCTCTTTCCCTCCATCCCTCCCCTCCCCCTTTCCCTCCCTCCATCCCCTCCCCCCTCCCCTCCATCCCCTCTTCCCTCCTTCCCTCCCCCATCCCATATTCCCTCCATCCCCTCTTCCCTTCTCCCTCCATCCCCTCTTCCCTCCCTCTCCCTCCATCCCATCTTCCCTCCATCCCCTTTTCCCCCTTCCCTCTTCCCTTCTCCCTCCATCCCCTCTTCCCTCCTCCTCCATCCCATCTTCCCTCCTTCCCTTTCCCTCCATCCCCCTTCCCTCCATCCCCTCTTCCCTCCTCCCTCCATCCCATCTTCCCTCCCATCCCCTTTTCCCCCTTCCCTTCTCCCTCCATCCCCTTTTCCCTCCATCCCCCCTTCCCTCCATCCCCTCTTCCCTTCTCCCTCCATCCCATCTTCCCTCCCCCTCCATCCCATCTTCCCTTCTCCCTCCATCCCCTCCCCTCCATCCATCTCTTCCCTTCTCCCTCCATCCCATCTTCCCCTCCATCCCCCTCCCTTCTCCCTCCATCCCCCTTCCCTTCTCCCTCCATCCCTCTCCCTCCCTCCTCCCTCCATCCCATCTTCCCCCCTCCATCCCCTTCTCCCTCCTTCCCTTCTCCCTCCTTCCCTTCTCCCTCCATCCCCCTTCCCCCTTCTCCCTCCATCCCATCTCCCTCCATCCCTTCTCCCTCCTTCCCTTCTCCCTCCATCCCCTTCTCCCTCCTTCCCTTCTCCATCCTTCCCTTCTCCCTCCATCCCTTCTCCCTCCATCCCTCTTCCCTTCTCCCTCCTTCCCTTCTCCCTCCATCCCCTCTTCCCTTCCCTCCATCCCCTTCCTTCCCTCCCCCTCCATCCCCTTCCCTCCCTCCTTCCCTTCTCCCTCCCTCCCTCCCCTCCTTCCCTTCTCCCTCCATCCCCTCTTCCCTCCTTCCCTTCTCCCTCCATCCCCTCTTCCCTTCTCCTTCCATCCCCTCTTCCCTTCTCCCTCCATCCCCCTTCTCCCTCCATCCCTTCCCCTCCATCCCCTCTTCCCTTCTCCCTCCATCCCATCTTCCCCTCCTTCCCTTCTCCCTCCATCCCATCTTCCCTCCTTCCCTTCTCCCTCCATCCCATCTTCCCTTCTCCTCCATCCCATCTTCCCTTCTCCCTCCATCCCCTCTTCCCTCTCATCCCCCTCTTCTTCTCTCTCCCTCCATCCCTTCCACTCCTCTCCTTCCCTTCTCCACTCCATCCTCTCTTCACCTCTTCCCTTCTCCCTCTCATCCCATCTTCCCTCTCCTCCATCCCATCTTCCCTTCTCCCTCCATCCCCTCTTCCCATCTCTCTCTCCTCTATCTCATCTATCTCCACTCCTCTATCTCATCTCGCTCCACTCATGTCCCCTCTCTCCACTCCTCTCCACTCCTCTCCCCTCTCTCCACTCATCTCATCTCTCTCCACTCCTCTCTCTCCAGTCTTCTGATCTCTCTCCACACCTCTCTCCACTCCTCTCCTCTCTCTCCACTCTTCTCCTCTCTTTCGACCCCTCTCTCTCTCCACTCTTCTCTCTCCACTCCTCTCCTCTCTCTCCACTCTTCTCCTCTCTTCTCCCCTCTCTCTCCACTCTTCTCTCTCCAGTCCATCTCCCTCTCTCCACTCCTCTCCCCAGTCTTCTCCATCTCTCTCTCCACTCATCTCTTTCTCTCCACTCCTCTCCTCTCTCCCCTTCTCTCTTTCCACCCCTCTTCTCTCTCCACTCCTCTCTCCTCTCCCTCCTCTCTCTCCACTCTTCTCCTCTCTTTCGACCCCTCTCTCTCCACTCTTCTCTCTCCAGTCCTCTCCCCTCTCTCTACTCCTCTCCCCTCTCTCCACTCCTCTCTCCACTCATCTCCTTTCTCTCCACTCCTCTCTCTCTTTCGACCCCTCTCTCTCCACTCTTCTCTCTCCACTCCTCTCCTCTCTCTCCACTCTTCTCCTCTCTTTCGACCCCTCTCTCTCCACTCTTCTCTCTCCAGTCCTCTCCCCTCTCTCTACTCCTCTCCCCTCTCTCCACTCCTCTCTCCACTCCTCTCCTCTCTCTCCACTCCTCTCCTCTCTTTCGACCCCTCTCTCTCTCCACTCTTCTCTCTCCACTCCTCTCCTCTCTCTCCACTCTTCTCCTCTCTTTCGACCCCTCTCTCTCCACTCTTCTCTCTCCAGTCCTCTCCCCTCTCTCTACTCCTCTCCCCTCTCTCCACTCCTCTCTCCACTCATCTCCTTTCTCTCCACTCCTCTCCTCTCTTTCGACCCCTCTCTCTCCACTCTTCTCTCTCCACTCCTCTCCTCTCTCTCCACTCCTCTCTCTCCACTCTTCTCCTCTCTTTCGACCCCTCTCTCTCCACTCTTCTCTCTCCACTCCTCTCCTCTCTCTCCTTACTCTCCCCTGTAGTTCTGAATCATATGTATTAACTGGGAGGATACAGTGTCTGTCTGATGATTGGGTGTATTTCTACACCCTCACGCCTTGTTCTGCCTCTCTCCCTTTGGTCTATTTGGCTCCTAATGCACTGGGGAAATCACCTGACTTGTAGCTAGTCCCTCTCCCTCACTATGAGCTACTGCTGGGAGGATAAACTACTGCTGGGATGCTGACCTACTGATGGGATGACCTACTCCTGGGTGGATAACCTACTGCTGGGAGGATGACCTACTGATGGGATGACCTACTGATGGGATGACCTACTCCTGGGTGGATAAACTACCGCTGGGATGATGACCTACTGATGGGATGACCTACTGATGGGATGACCTACTGATGGGATGACCTACTCCTGGGTGGATAACCTACTGCTGGGAGGATGACCTACAGATGGGAAGACCTACTCTTTGGAGGATAACCTACTGCTGGGATGATGACCTACTGATGTGATGGCCTACTGATGGGATGACCAACTGCTGGGAGGATGACCTACTGCTGGGTGGATGACCTACTGCTGGGATGATGTTCTACTCCTGGGTGGATGACCTACTGCTGGGATGATGACCTACCCCTGGGAGGATAACCTACTGCTGGGAGGATGACATACTGCTGGGTGGATGACCTACTGATGGGATGATGACCTACTGCTGGGATGATGACCTACTGCTGGGATGATGACCTACTGATGGGATGAGGACGTACTGCTGGGATCATGATCTACTGCTGGGATCATGATCTACTGCTGGGATGATGACCTACTGATGGGATGATGATCTACTGCTGGGATGATGACCTACTGCTGGGATGATGATCTACTGCTGGGATGAGGACCTACTGCTGGGATGATGACTTACTGAAGGGAGGATGACCTACTGATGGGAGGATGACCTACTGCGGGGATGATGACCTACTGATGGGATGAAGACCTACTGCTGGGATCATGATCTACTGCTGGGATGATGACCTACTG
>NC_056431.1:78661437-78686437 GCF_018296145.1 Oncorhynchus tshawytscha
CATGATGATCTGTTGACTCACTACCTCAATGAGACATGATGATCTGTTGACTCACTACCTCAATGAGACATGATGATCTGTTGACTCACTACCTCAATGAGACATGATGATCTGTTGACTCACTACCTCAATGATACATGATGATCTGTTGACTCACTACCGGGATGAGACAGGATGATCTGTTGACTCACTACCTCAATGAGACATGATGATCTGTTGACTCACTGCCTCAATGAGACAGGATGATCTGTTGACTCACTACCTCAATGAGACATGATGATCTGTTGACTCACTACCTCAATGAGACATGATGATCTGTTGACTAATGACTCACTTCCTCAATGAGACAGGATGATCTGTTGACTCACTTCCTCAATGAGACATGATGATCTGTTGACTCACTACCTCAATGAGACATGATGATCTGTTGACTAATGACTCACTTCCTCAATGAGACATGATGATCTGTTGACTCACTACCTCAATGAGACATGATGATCTGTTGACTCACTACCTCAATGAGACATGATGATCTGTTGACTCACTACCTCAATGAGACATGATGATCTGTTGACTAATGACTCACTTCCTCAATGAGACAGGATGATCTGTTGACTCACTTCCTCAATGAGACATGATGATCTGTTGACTCACTACCTCAATGAGACATGATGATCTGTTGACTAATGACTCACTTCCTCAATGAGACATGATGATCTGTTGGCTCACTACCTCAATGAGACATGATGATCTGTTGACTCACTACCTCAATAAGACATGATGATATGTTGACTAATGACTCACTACCTCAATGATACTTGATGATCTGTTGACTATTATAAACTGTGTGGTTCGAGCCCTGAATGCTGATTGGCTGACAGCCGTGGTATATCAAACCATATATCACAGGTATGACAAAACATTTATTTTTACTGCTCTAGTTATGTTGGTAACCAGTTTATATTAGCAATGAGGCACCTCGGGGGTTTGTGGTATATGGTTAATATACCATGGCTAAGGGCTATATCCAGGCACTCCGCGATGTGTCAAGCCAAAGAACAGCCCTTAGCCGTGGTCTATTGGCGATATACCACACTTCCTCTGGCCTTATTGCTTAAATAACTCACTATTAGAACAATGAGACAGGAGGGCTGGAGGAGCTGTGGACCATAGTCAGTGTGTGACTGTAAATAGAGCTGTGAGAACATGCTACAGAGGGTTCCATATAGCTATTCCCTTTATACCTATTCCCTTTATACCTATTCCCTTTATACCTATTCCCTTTATACCTATTCCCTTTATCAACACAGCCTGCTGCTGCGGAGGGAGAGATGTAGCAGACTGCAGATACCTGTCTGTTAGAGTACCTCCTCTCTATCTCTACTGGGGAATGAGAGATGTAGCAGACTGCAGATACCTGTCTGTTAGAGTACCTCCTCTCTCTCTCTACTGGGGAATGAGAGATGTAGCAGACTGCATATACCTGTCTGTTAGAGTACCTCCTCTCTCTCTCTATCTCTACTGGGGAATGAGAGATGTAGCAGACTGCAGATACCTGTCTGTTAGAGTACCTCCTCTCTCTCTATCTCTACTGGGGAATGAGAGATGTAGCAGACTGCAGATACCTGTCTGTTAGAGTACCTCCTCTCTCTCTCTATCTCTACTGGGGAATGAGAGATGTAGCAGACTGCAGATACCTGTCTGTTAGAGTACCTCCTCTCTCTATATATCTCTACTGGGGAGGGAGATATGTAGCAGACTGCAGATACCTGTCTGTTAGAGTACCTCCTCTCTCTCTCTCTCTCTCTCTATCTCTACTGGGGAATGAGAGATGTAGCAGACTGCAGATACCTGTCTGTTAGAGTACCTCCTCTCTCTATCTCTACTGGGGAATGAGAGATGTAGCTGCAGATACCTCTGTTAGAGTACTCTCTCTCTCTCTCTCTCTCTCTATATATATATATATATATATATATATATATATATATATATATATATATATATATATATATATATATATATATATCTGCTGCTGAGAGGAGAGATGTAGCAGACTGCAGATACCTGTCTGTTAGAGTATCTCCTCTCTCTCTCTCTCTCTGTCTCTCAGATCTGTCACTCTCTGTCTCTCTCTCTCTCTCTCTCTCTCTCTCTCTATATATATATATATATATGTATTTGAAACATTGAATAAGGAGCAATATAGTTTTGTTTTGACTGTGTTGTAATTTGGTTTATTCTGATTGATTGGATGTTCTGGTCCTGAGGCTTTAGTGTGTTAGTAGAACAAGTTTGTGAACTCGGCCCGAGGACCAGCTGGATGAGGGGACTGAGGCTTCAGTGTGTTAGTAGAACAGGTTAGTGTTCTCAGCCCCAGGACCAGCTGGATGAGGGGACTGAGGCTTCAGTGTGTTAGTAGAACAGGGACCAGCTGGATGAGGGACTGAGGCTGATCTCAGCCCCCCAGGACCAGCTGGATGAGGGGACTGAGGCTTCAGTGTGTTAGTAGAACAGGTTAGTGAACTCAGTCCCAGGACCAGCTGGATGAGGGGACTGAGGCTTCAGTGTGTTAGTAGAACAGGTTAGTGATCTCAGCCCCAGGACCAGCTGGATGAGGGGACTCTTTTCTTTGCTCAGCTCTTGGCATTGCAGGGCTTGGTAATAATATGAGAGGGGGTCACTGTATTTTAGATGTTTCCAAAACTGAATTGCTCTTTTTTGAGTTTTTATTATTAGTGGATATTGGCCTAATTCTAATTCTGTAGTTTTCCTCTGGACAAGTAGGAGAATCTTACAGAACTCTGCATGTAGGGTTTCAATGGGGTGTTTGTCCCATTTGGTGAAATCTTGTTTTGCAAATGGACCCCACATCTCGCTGCCATAAAGTGCAATTGGTTCAATGACACATTCAATTTGTTTTAGCCACATTTTAATAGGTATTTCAATTTGAATGTGTTTTTTAATGGTGTAGAATGCCCTGCGTGCTTTCTCTCTCAGTTCATTCACTGCCTCATTAAGGTGTCCAGTTGAGCTTATTTTTAAACCTAAGTAATTGTAGTGTGTACAGTACTCTATATATTTAAACCTCAGTAATTGTAGTGTGTGCAGTACTCTATATATTTAAACCTCAGTAATTGTAGTGTGTGCAGTACTCTATATATTTTGTACCAATTGAGAACTTTGGTCTAATTCCCTGAGATCTGGATCTTCTCTGGAAAATCATTATTTTAGTCTTTTTGGGGTTTACTGCCAGGGCCCAGGTCTGGCAGTACTGCTCTAGCAGGTCCAGGCTCTGCTGTAGGCCATGTGCTGTGGGGGTTTACTGCCAGGGCCCAGGTCATCTGCCAAGAGCAGGCATTTAAACTCTCAATTGTGGAGACTAACACCAGGGGCTGAGGATTTTTCTAGAATAGTGGCCAATTCGTTGATGTAAATATTGAAGAGTGCAGGGCTCAGATTGCAACCCTGGCGAAGGCCCCGCCCCTGGTTAAAGAATTCTGTTACTTTCTTGCCAATTTTAATGCTGCATGTTTTGCCGGTAGACATTGATTTAATTATGTCATATGTTTTACCCCCTACAACACTTTCAATAACTTTGTAGAACAGTCCTGTATGCCAAATAGAATCAAATGCTTTTTGGAAGTCGATAAAGCAAGCGTATATTTTGGTGGACATGTTTATCAATCAGGGTGTGTCGGGTGTAAATATGACCAGTCGTGTGATGTTTTGGTATAAATCCAATTTGTCTGTTACTCAAGACATTGTGCTTATTAAGGAAGTTAAGAACACTTACATTTATAATACTACAGAAAACCTTCCCCAGGTTACTGTTCACACAAATGTCTCTGTAATTGTTAGGGTCAAATTTGTCTCCGTTCTTAAAGGTTGGGGTTATGAGTCCTTGATTCCAGATGTCAGGGAAATAACCTACACTCAGGATCAAATTAAACAGTTTTAATATAGCCAAATTACATTTTTCACTAGTGAATTTGAGCATTTCATTTAGGATGCCATCAGGTCCACATGCTTTTTTAAATTTGAGGGCTTGAAGTTTCTTATAGAGCTCCTGGTCAGTAATAGTTTAGTTTCTTATAGAGCTCCTGGTCAGTAACTGTGGAGTCCAGTGGATTTTGATTGACCTTTATAGCTTTTATAATCCATTCAACTTCTCATGAATTTGGCGTTGTTCTGCATTTGTGTCAATCTCAACGGTGTTGTAGTGTTTTAAAATGGGTTGTCCATAGGTCATAGGTCAACTTTTTGTTTTGCTAATTCCTCGTTTAATTTGTTTAATTCAATTTTGCCAGAAGTTTGTGTTTATGGACTCCTCAATTAGTGTCAGCTGCTTACTGTTGTACTGTATGTCTGAGTTTACATTTATACAGTTTTAAAGGCTCACAGTAATGAAGGTGTAATTCAACATTATGTGGGTCTCTGTCTCTCTCTCTCTCTCTCTCTCTCTGTCTCTCTCTCTCTCTCTCTCTCTCTCTCTCTCACCCGTATTTCTCTCTCGTCTCTCTTTCCCGCCCGTCTCTCTCTCCCTCCCTCCCTCCCTCCCTCCCTCCCTCTCTCTCTCCCTCTCCCTCTCTCCCTCTCCCTTCCCTCCCTCCCGTCTCTCTCTCTCTCCCATCTCTCTCTCTTCTCTCTCTCCCTCCCCATCTCGCTCTCTCTCTCCCTCCCATCTCGCTCTCTCTCTCTCCCTCCCATCTCTCTCTCCCTCCCGTCTCACTCTCTCTCTCTCCCTCCCATCTCGCTCTCTCTCTCTCTCCCTCCCGTCTCTCTCTCAGCAGTTACCCAGCCTCCCCCTGTACTGCTGCCCTCCACGCTGTCCTACTGCCTCTCCAGTCAGTCAGCACAGACTAAGATCTTTGTCTCTTCTTCCATGGCTGCTCCATATTTACCAGGCTTCAACCTATAAGAGCTCTGTTGCTCATTCATCCTCTTTGCCATGGTAACGTGCTGGTGCTGTGGTTGGTGGTAGATTGGAGCTATGCCAGACTTCCCTGGGGCTGTATATGATGACAGATCACCCCTCCATTTCTCTCTGTCTCTCCATCTCTCCCTCTTTCTCTCAATCTCTCCACCCCTCCATCTCTCCTCCCCTCCACCCCTCTCTCTCTCTCTCTCTCTCTCTCTCTCTCTCTCTCTCTCTCTCTCAATCAATCTGATCTAGGCTGTTCATCTCACACTATGCCTGAAGCCTATTTTAGATCCTCAACAGTAGCCGCACCCTGTTGTGCTTCTCACACACAGATGTTCAATTAAATGAGAATAAATTCACGTCAATAAGATGCGACTGATGGGCCTTGTGTCAATAAAGAACTGACACATATGAAAGGCATCGTGGAGTTTTATTCCCTAAACAGAAACATCACCTTTAGTGTTGAGACTCTAACAAACAAATGTCCTATATGTAACTGTCTGGGTCTGGGTAGTCTAATGTAACTGTCTGGGTAGTCTAATGTAACGTTCTGGGTCTGGGTAGTCTAATGTAACTGTCTGGGTAGAGTCTAATGTAACTGTCTGGGTCTGGGTAGTCTAATGTAACTGTCTGGGTCTGGGTAGAGTCTAATGTAAATGTCTGGGTCTGGGTAGTCTAATGTAACTGTCTGGGTCTGGGTAGTCTAATGTAACTGTCTGGGTCTGGGTAGTCTAATGTAACTGTCTGGGTCTGGGTAGTCTAATGTAACTGTCTGGGTCTGGGTAGTCTAATGTAACTGTCTGGGTCTGGGTAGTCTAATGTAACTGTCTGGGTCTGGGTAGAGTCTAATGTAACTGACTGGGTCTGGGTAGTCTAATGTAACTGTCTGGGTCTGGGTAATCTAATGTAACTGTCTGGGTCTGGGTAGAGTCTAATGTAACTGTCTGGGTCTGGGTAGTCTAATGTAACTGTCTGGGTCTGGGTAGAGTCTAATGTAAATGTCTGGGTCTGGGTACTCTAATGTAACTGTCTGGGTCTGGGTAGTCTAATGTAACTGTCTGGGTCTGGGTAGTCTAATGTAACTGTCTGGGTCTGGGTAGAGTAATGTAACTGTCTGGGTCTGGGTAGTCTAATGTAACTGTCTGGGTCTGGGTAGAGTCTAATGTAATGTATCTGTCTGGGTAGTCTAATGTAATGTAACTGTCTGGGTAGAGTCTAATGTAATGTATCTGTCTGGGTAGAGTCTAATGTATCTGTCTGGGTAGAGTCTAATGTAACTGTCTGGGTAGAGTCTAATGTAATGTATCTGGGTAGAGTCTAATGTAATGTAACTGTCTGGGTAGAGTATAATGTAATGTAACTGTCTGGGTAGAGTCTAATGTATCTGTCTGGGTAGAGTCTAATGTAATGTAACTGTCTGGGTAGAGTCTAATGTATCTGTCTGGGTAGAGTCTAATGTAATGTAACTGTCTGGGTAGAGTCTAATGTAATGTATCTGTCTGGGTAGAGTCTAATGTAACTGTCTGGGTAGAGTCTAATGTATCTGTCTGGGTAGAGTCTAATGTAATGTAACTGTCTGGGTAGAGTCTAATGTAATGTAACTGTCTGGGTAGAGTCTAATGTAACTGTCTGGGTAGAGTCTAATGTAATGTATCTGTCTGGGTAGAGTCTAATGTAATGTAACTGTCTGGGTAGAGTCTAATGTAACTGTCTGGGTAGAGTCTAATGTAACTGTCTGGGTAGAGTCTAATGTAACTGTCTGGGTAGAGTCTAATGTAATGTAACTGTCTGGGTAGAGTCTAATGTAATGTAACTGTCTGGGTAGAGTCTAATGTAACTGTCTGGGTAGAGTCTAATGTAACTGTCTAGGTAGAGTCTAATGTATCTGTCTGGGTAGAGTCTAATGTAACTGTCTGGGTAGAGTCTAATGTATCTGTCTGGGTAGAGTCTAATGTAACTGTCTGGGTAGAGTCTAATGTAACTGTCTGGGTAGAGTCTAATGTAATGTATCTGTCTGGGTAGAGTCTAATGTATCTGTCTGGGTAGAGTCTAATGTATCTGTCTGGGTAGAGTCTAATGTAATGTAACTGTCTGGGTAGAGTCTAATGTATCTGTCTGGGTAGAGTCTAATGTAATGTAACTGTCTGGGTAGAGTCTAATGTAACTGTCTGGGTAGAGTCTAATGTAACTGTCTGGGTAGAGTCTAATGTAATGTATCTGTCTGGGTAGAGTCTAATGTAACTGTCTGGGTAGAGTCTAATGTAATGTAACTGTCTGGGTAGAGTCTAATGTAATGTAACTGTCTGGGTAGAGTCTAATGTAACTGTCTGGGTAGAGTCTAATGTAACTGTCTGGGTAGAGTCTAATGTATCTGTCTGGGTAGAGTCTAATGTAATGTAACTGTCTGGGTAGAGTCTAATGTATCTGTCTGGGTAGAGTCTAATGTAACTGTCTGGGTAGAGTCTAATGTAATGTAACTGTCTGGGTAGAGTCTAATGTAACTGTCTGGGTAGAGTCTAATGTAACTGTCTGGGTAGAGTCTAATGTAATGTAACTGTCTGGGTAGAGTCTAATGTAATGTAACTGTCTGGGTAGAGTCTAATGTATCTGTCTGGGTAGAGTCTAATGTAACTGTCTGGGTAGAGTCTAATGTATCTGTCTGGGTAGAGTCTAATGTAACTGTCTGGGTAGAGTCTAATGTAACTGTCTGGGTAGAGTCTAATGTAACTGTCTGGGTAGAGTCTAATGTAATGTATCTGTCTGTGTAGAGTCTAATGTAACTGTCTGGGTAGAGTCTAATGTAATGTAACTGTCTGGGTAGAGTCTAATGTAACTGTCTGGGTAGAGTCTAATGTAATGTAACTGTCTGGGTAGAGTCTAATGTAACTGTCTGGGTAGAGTCTAATGTAATGTATCTGGGTAGAGTATAATGTAATGTAACTGTCTGGGTAGAGTCTAATGTAATGTATCTGTCTGGGTAGAGTCTAATGTAACTGTCTGGGTAGAGTCTAATGTAACTGTCTGGGTAGAGTCTAATGTAACTGTCTGGGTAGAGTCTAATGTAACTGTCTGGGTAGAGTCTAATGTAACTGTCTGGGTAGAGTCTAATGTATCTGTCTGGGTAGAGTCTAATGTATCTGTCTGGGTAGAGTCTAATGTATCTGTCTGGGTAGAGTCTAATGTATCTGTCTGGGTAGAGTCTAATGTATCTGTCTGGGTAGAGTCTAATGTATCTGTCTGGGTAGAGTCTAATGTAATGTAACTGTCTGGGTAGAGTCTAATGTAATGTATCTGTCTGGGTAGAGTCTAATGTAACTGTCTGGGTAGAGTCTAATGTAACTGTCTGGGTAGAGTCTAATGTATCTGTCTGGGTAGAGTCTAATGTAACTGTCTGGGTAGAGTCTAATGTAATGTATCTGGGTAGAGTCTAATGTAACTGTCTGGGTAGAGTCTAATGTATCTGTCTGGGTAGAGTCTAATGTATCTGTCTGGGTAGAGTCTAATGTAATGTAACTGTCTGGGTAGAGTCTAATGTAATGTAACTGTCTGGGTAGAGTCTAATGTATCTGTCTGGGTAGAGTCTAATGTAATGTATCTGTCTGGGTAGAGTCTAATGTAATGTATCTGGGTAGAGTCTAATGTATCTGTCTGGGTAGAGTCTAATGTATCTGTCTGGGTAGAGTCTAATGTAATGTAACTGTCTGGGTAGAGTCTAATGTAATGTAACTGTCTGGGTAGAGTCTAATGTATCTGTCTGGGTAGAGTCTAATGTAACTGTCTGGGTAGAGTCTAATGTAACTGTCTGGGTAGAGTCTAATGTAATGTAACTGTCTGGGTAGAGTCTAATGTAATGTAACTGTCTGGGTAGAGTCTAATGTATCTGTCTGGGTAGAGTCTAATGTATCTGTCTGGGTAGAGTCTAATGTAACTGTCTGGGTAGAGTCTAATGTATCTGTCTGGGTAGAGTCTAATGTAACTGTCTGGGTAGAGTCTAATGTAACTGTCTGGGTAGAGTCTAATGTAATGTATCTGTCTGGGTAGAGTATAATGTAACTGTCTGGGTAGAGTCTAATGTAATGTATCTGTCTGGGTAGAGTATAATGTAACTGTCTGGGTAGAGTCTAATGTAATGTAACTGTCTGGGTAGAGTCTAATGTAATGTAACTGTCTGGGTAGAGTCTAATGTATCTGTCTGGGTAGAGTCTAATGTATCTGTCTGGGTAGAGTCTAATGTAACTGTCTGGGTAGAGTCTAATGTAACTGTCTGGGTAGAGTCTAATGTAACTGTCTGGGTAGAGTCTAATGTAACTGTCTGGGTAGAGTCTAATGTAATGTAACTGTCTGGGTCGAGTCTAATGTAACTGTCTGGGTAGAGTCTAATGTAATGTATCTGGGTAGAGTCTAATGTAATGTAACTGGGTAGAGTCTAATGTAACTGTCTGGGTAGAGTCTAATGTAACTGTCTGGGTAGAGTCTAATGTAATGTATCTGTCTGGGTAGAGTATAATGTAACTGTCTGGGTAGAGTCTATTGTAATGTATCTGTCTGGGTAGAGTATAATGTAACTGTCTGGGTAGAGTCTAATGTAATGTATCTGTCTGGGTAGAGTATAATGTAACTGTCTGGGTAGAGTCTAATGTAATGTATCTGTCTGGGTAGAGTATAATGTAACTGTCTGGGTAGAGTCTAATGTAATGTATCTGTCTGGGTAGAGTATAATGTAACTGTCTGGGTAGAGTCTAATGTAATGTATCTGTCTGGGTAGAGTCTAATGTAACTGTCTGGGTAGAGTCTAATGTAATGTATCTGTCTGGGTAGAGTCTAATGTAATGTATCTGTCTGGGTAGAGTCTAATGTAATGTATCTGTCTGGGTAGAGTCTAATGTAATGTAACTGTCTGTGTAGAGTAATGTAATGTATCTGTCTGGGTAGAGTCTAATGTAATGTATCTGTCTGTGTAGAGTCTAATGTATCTGTCTGGGTAGAGTCTAATGTAATGTATCTGTCTGTGTAGAGTCTAATGTAACTGTCTGGGTAGAGTCTAATGTAATGTAACTGTCTGGGTAGAGTATAATGTAACTGTCTGGGTAGAGTCTAATGTAACTGGCTCAATGGACAGTGTGACTAGATGTGTTCCATAGTCAGGATTATCAACCCCTCTGCCGGCTGGCTGGCTATCTGGCTGGGTGTCTGGCTGGGTGTCTAGCTTTCTGGCTGGGTGTCTGGCTGTTTGTCTGGCTGAGTGTCTGGCTGGGTGTCTGGCTGGGTGTCTGTCTGGTTGTCTGGCTGGTTCCTGGTTTGTTGTCTGGCTGGGTGTCTGGCTGGTTATCTGGTTAGTTATCTGGCTGTGTGTCTGGCTGGTTGTCTGGCTGTGTGTCTGGCTGGTTATCTGGCTGGGTGTCTGTTGGCCTGGCTGGCTGGCTCTCTGGCTGGGTGTCTAACTGGGTGTCTGACTGCTGGCTGGCTGGTTATCTGGCTGGGTGTCTGTCTGGTTTTCTGGCTGGGTGTCTGTCTGCCTGGCTGGTTATCTGGCTGGGTGTCTGTCTGCCTGGCTGGTTATCTGGCTGGATGTCTGTCTGCCTGGCTGGTTATCTGGCTGGGTGTCTGGCTGGGTGTCTAGCTGGGTGTCTGTGGCTGGGCTGTTGACTGGCTGGTTATCTGGTAGCAGGGCGATGCCTGTGGCTGGGCTGTTGACTGGCTGGTTATCTGGTAGCAGGGCGATGCCGTGGCTGGGCTGTTGACTGGCTGGTTATCTGGTAGCAGGGCGATGCCGTGGCTGGGCTGTTGACTGGCTGGTTATCTGGTAGCAGGGCGATGCCGTGGCTGGGCTGTTGACTGGCTGGTTATCTGGTAGCAGGGCGATGCCGTGGCTGGGCTGTTGACTGGCTGGTTATCTGGTAGCAGGGCGATGCCGTGGCTGGGCTGTTGACTGGCCGGTAAATAACAATAATTTAACAATAACAATAAATAATAATAATGTGTTAATGCCTTCTATCGGTCCCTCATCAGCCGCAGAACACACACACCACACACACACACACACACACACACACACACACACACACACACACACACACAGCCCTCCTCGCCCTCACTAAAGCTCATAACACCCTCAGCTCTTGGCGGAGTGCCGTCTCCGAGGCTTGATGTGATTAGTTCAGTCTCATCTGGTCGTGGATCCATGGATATATGTTTGATATGCATGAAAGGGAACTAATCCACTGTCCACAGTGTTACCGCTGAGCTTCCCTCATCCAGTCAGACAGCAGTGTTCCCGCTGAGCTTCCCTCATCCAGTCAGACAGCAGTGTTCCTGCTGAGCTTCCGTCATCCAGTCAGACAGCAGTGTTCCCGCTGAGCTTCCCTCATCCAGTCAGACAGCAGTGTTACCGCTGAGCTTCCCTCATCCAGTCAGACAGCAGTGTTCATGCTGAGCTTCCCTCATCCAGTCAGACAGCAGTGTTCCTGCTGAGCTTCCCTCATCCAGTCAGACAGCAGTGTTCCTGCTGAGCTTCCCTCATCCAGTCAGACAGCAGTGTTACCGCTGAGCTTCCCTCATCCAGTCAGACAGCAGTGTTCCCGCTGAGCTTCCCTCATCCAGTCAGACAGCAGTGTTACCGCTGAGCTTCCCTCATCCAGTCAGACAGCAGTGTTCCTGCTGAGCTTCCCTCATCCAGTCAGACAGCAGTGTTACCGCTGAGCTTCCCTCATCCAGTCAGACAGCAGTGTTCCCGCTGAGCTTCCCTCATCCAGTCAGACAGCAGTGTTCCTGCTGAGCTTCCCTCATCCAGTCAGACAGCAGTGTTCCTGCTGAGCTTCCCTCATCCAGTCAGACAGCAGTGTTCCTGCTGAGCTTCCCTCATCCAGTCAGACAGCAGTGTTCCTGCTGAGCTCCCCTCATCCAGTCAGACAGCAATGTTCCCGCTGAGCTTCCCTCATCCAGTCAGACAGCAGTGTTCCTGCTGAGCTTCCCTCATCCAGTCAGACAGCAGTGTTCCCGCTGAGCTTCCCTCATCCAGTCAGACAGCAGTGTTCCCGCTGAGCTTCCCTCATCCAGTCAGACAGCAGTGTTCCCGCTGAGCTTCCCTCATCCAGTCAGACAGCAGTGTTCCTGCTGAGCTTCCCTCATCCAGTCAGACAGCAGTGTTCCCACTGAGCTTCCCTCATCCAGTCAGACAGCAGTGTTACCGCTGAGCTTCCCTCATCCAGTCAGACAGCAGTGTTCCTGCTGAGCTTCCCTCATCCAGTCAGACAGCAGTGTTCCTGCTGAGCTTCCCTCATCCAGTCAGACAGCAGTGTTACCGCTGAGCTTCCCTCATCCAGTCAGACAGCAGTGTTCCCGCTGAGCTTCCCTCATCCAGTCAGACAGCAGTGTTACCGCTGAGCTTCCCTCATCCAGTCAGACAGCAGTGTTCCTGCTGAGCTTTCCTCATCCAGTCAGACAGCAGTGTTACCGCTGAGCTTCCCTCATCCAGTCAGACAGCAGTGTTCCCGCTGAGCTTCCCTCATCCAGTCAGACAGCAGTGTTCCTGCTGAGCTTCCCTCATCCAGTCAGACAGCAGTGTTCCTGCTGAGCTTCCCTCATCCAGTCAGACAGCAGTGTTCCTGCTGAGCTTCCCTCATCCAGTCAGACAGCAGTGTTACCGCTGAGCTTCCCTCATCCAGTCAGACAGCAGTGTTCCCTCTGAGCTTCCCTCATCCAGTCAGACAGCAGTGTTACCGCTGAGCTTCCCTCATCCAGTCAGACAGCAGTGTTGCCGCTGAGCTTCCCTCATCCAGTCAGACAGCAGTGTTCCTGCTGAGCTCCCCTCACAGTGAAATGCTGAATACAACAGGTGTAGTAGACCTCACAGTGAAATGCTGAATACAACAGGTGTAGTAGACCTCACAGTGAAATGCTGAATACAACAGGTGTAGTAGACCTCACAGTGAAATGCTGAATACAACAGGTGTAGTAGACCTCACAGTGAAATGCTGAATACAACAGGTGTAGTAGACCTCACAGTGAAATGCTGAATACAACAGGTGTAGTGGACCTTACAGTGAAATGCTGAATACAACAGGTGTAGTAGACCTCACAGTGAAATGCTGAATACAACAGGTGTAGTAGACCTCACAGTGAAATGCTGAATACAACAGGTGTAGTAGACCTCACAGTGAAATGCTGAATACAACAGGTGTAGTAGACCTCACAGTGAAATGCTGAATACAACAGGTGTAGTAGACCTCACAGTGAAATGCTGAATACAACAGGTGTAGTAGACCTCACAGTGAAATGCTGAATACAACAGGTGTAGTAGACCTTACAGTGAAATGCTGAATACAACAGGTGTAGTAGACCTCACAGTGAAATGCTGAATACAACAGGTGTAGTAGACCACACAGTGAAATGCTGAATACAACAGGTGTAGTAGACCTCACAGTGAAATGCTGAATACAACAGGTGTAGTAGACCTTACAGTGAAATGCTGAATACAACAGGTGTAGTAGACCTCACAGTGAAATGTGTTCTTACAAGCCCTTAAATCAACAATGTAGTTTAATACAAGTAACAAATAATTAAAGTAAAATAACAATATATCACATGAATTAAACTCTTATTCATATATCACTGCTAACCTGATGAACATCAAATATACCTTTTACATGTGTTTCAAGCAACAGAGCAAATGCTTTGAATTTGTCACATACAAGGATTGTGTATGGCTGTTGAATTGTCAGAACAGTAATCAGCTATGCCTGACCCATATGTAAGGCCCTCAATGTGCAGAACAGTAATCAGCTATGCCTGACCCATATGTAAGGCCCTCAATGTGCAGAACAGTAATCAGCTATGCCTGATCCATATGTAAGGCCCTCAATGTGCAGAACAGTCATCAGCTATGCCTGACCCATATGTAAGGCCCTCAATGTGCAGAACAGTAATCAGCTATGCCTGACCCATATGTAAGGCCCTCAATGTGCAGAACAGTAATCAGCTATGCCTGACCCATATGTAAGGCCCTCAATGTGCAGAACAGTAATCAGCTATGCCTGACCCATATGTAAGGCCCTCAATGTGCAGAACATTAATCAGCACTCACAACTCCTCTCTGATTGCTTGCTGTGTCACCCAAAGTGCTGTTTGCCACACAAAGACATACTGGCTGCTCTGTCAATGCAGATGTTGCCACACAAAGACAGTTTTGGGGCATCGCGACCATATTACAGAGGTCAGACATTCATTTGTGTTCTGGGTTCATTCGTTTGAGGACGTTATCATTTGACATCCTCTGATATACAGCTGCCCATTTTCTGTGCAACCTCTCAAGAGTTTTTGTGACTAGGTGGATCTTCACTACTTTCTATGGCTGGCTGGTACCAGAACCAATGCACACACCTATCCCATAGGTGGAAGTGAATCCTCTCTTGTGCCAAGGAAACATGAATGTCTATGATGACATCATCATCCTCCTTTAGCATCTCTGTTATGTCTGGGTCTATATCTGTATCCTCCTTTAGCATCTCTGTTATGTCTGGGTCTATATCTGTATCCTCCTTTAGCATCTCTGTTATGTCTGGGTCTATATCCTCCTCCTTTAGTATCTTTGTTATGTCTGGGTCTATATCTGTATCCTCCTTTAGCATCTCTGTTATGTCTGGGTCTATATCCTCCTCCTCCATCAGTAACTCTGTTATGTCTGGGTCTATATCCTCCTCCTCCTTCAGTATCTATGTTATGTCTGGGTCTATATCCTCCTCCTTCAGTATCTCTGTTATGTCTGGGTCTATATCCTCCTCCTTCAGTATCTATCTGGGTCTATATCCTTCATCAGTATCTCTGTTATGTCTGGGTCTATATCCTCCTCCTCCTTCAGTATCTTTGTTATGTCTGGGTCTATATCCTCCTCCTCCTTCAGTATCTCTGTTATGTCTGGGTCTATATCCTCCTCCTCCTTCAGTAACTCTGTTATGTCTGGGTCTATATCTGTATCCTCCTCATTCAGTATCTCTGTTATGTCTGGGTCTATATCTGTATCCTCCTTCAGTATCTCTGTTATGTCTGGGTCTATATCCTCCTCCTCCTTCAGTATCTCTGTTATGTCTGGGTCTATATCTGTATCCTCCTTCAGTATCTCTGTTATTTCTGGGTCTATATCCTCCTCCTCATTCAGTATCTCTGTTATGTCTGGGTCTATATCTGTATCCTCCTCCTCCATCAGTATCTCTGTTATGTCTGGGTCTATATCTGTATCCTCCTCCTTCAGTAACTCTGTTATGTCTGGGTCTATATCCTCCTCCTCCTTCAGTAACTCTGTTATGTCTGGGTCTATATCCTCCTCCTCCATCAGTAACTCTGTTATGTCTGGGTCTATATCCTCCTCCTCCTTCAGTATCTCTGTTATGTCTGGGTCTATATCCTCCTCCTCCTTCAGTATCTATGTTATGTCTGGGTCTGTATCCTCCTCCTCCTTCAGTATCTCTGTTATGTCTGGGTCTATATCCTCCTCCTCCATCAGTATCTCTGTTATGTCTGGGTCTATATCCTCCTCCTCCATCAGTAACTCTGTTATGTCTGGGTCTATATCCTCCTCCTTCAGTATCTCTGTTATGTCTGGGTCTATATCCTCCTCCTCATTCAGTATCTCTGTTATGTCTGGGTCTATATCCTCCTCCTCCTTCAGTATCTCTGTTATGTCTGGGTCTATATCCTCCTCCTCCTTCAGTATCTCTGTTATGTCTGGGTCTATATCTGTATCCTCCTTCAGTATCTCTGTTATGTCTGGGTCTATATCCTCCTCCTCCTTCAGTATCTCTGTTATGTCTGGGTCTATATCCTCCTCCTCCTTCAGTATCTCTGTTATGTCTGGGTCTATATCCTCCTCCTCCTTCAGTATCTCTGTTATGTCTGGGTCTATATCTGTATCCTCATCCTCCTTCTGTCTCCATTGACTGTAGTCCTGACTGTAACCCTCTCCATTGACTGTAGTCCTGACTGTAGTCCTCTCCATTGACTGTAGTCCTGACTGTAGTCCTCTCCTCGCCTTCCACAAGCTTCCCACAATAATGTGGGTGAATTTTGGCCCATTCCTCCTGACAGAGCTGGTATAACTGAGTCAGGTTTGTAGGCCTCCTTGCACACGCTTTTTCAGTTCTGCCCACAAATGTTCTATAGGATTGAGGTCAGGGCTTTGTGATGGCCACTCCAATACCTTGACTTTGTTGTGCTTAAGCCATTTTGCCACAACTTTGGAAGTATGCTTGGGGTCATTGTCCATTTGGAAGACCCATTTGCAACAAAGCTTTATCTTCCTGACTGATGTCTTGAGATGTTGCTTCAATATATCCACATCATTTTCCTTCTCATGATACCATCTATTTTGTGAAGTTCACCAGTCCCTCCTGCAGCAAAGCACCCCCACAACATGATGCTGCCACCCCCGTGCTTCACGGTTGGGATGGTGTTCTTTGGCTTGCTAGCGTCCCCCTTTTTCCTCCAAACATAACGATGGTCATTATGGCCAAACAGTTCTATTTTTGTTTCATCAGACCAGAGTACATTTCTCCAAAAAGTACGATCTTTGTCCCCATGTGCAGTTGCAAACCGTAGTTTGGCTTTTTTATGGCGGTTTTGGAGCAGTAGCTTCTTCCTTGCTCAGCAGCCTTTCAGGTTCTGTCGATTTAGGACTCGTTTTACTGTGGATATAGATACTTTTGTACCTGTTTCCTCCAGAATCTTCACAAGGTCCTTTGCTGTTGTTCTGGGATTTATTTGCACTTGTCGCACCAAAGTACGTTCATCTCTAGGAGACTGAACGTGTCTCCTTCCTGAGCTGTATGACGGCTGCGTGGTCCCATGGTGTTTATACTTGCGTACTAGTGTTTGTACAGATGAACGTGGTACCTTCAGGCATTTGTAAATTGTTCCCAGGGATGAACCAGACTTGTGGAGGTCTACAATGTTTATTCTGATGTCTTGGCTGATTTCTTTTGATTTTCCCATGATGTCAAGCAAAGAGGCACTGAGTTTGAAGGTAGGCCTTGAAATACATCCACAGGTACACCTCCAACTGACTAAAATTATGACAATTAGCCTATCAGAAGCTTCTAAAGCCATGACATAATTTTCTGGAATTTTCCAAGCTGTTTAAAGGCACAGTCAACTTAGTGCATGTAAACTTCTGACCCACTGGAATTGTGATACAGTGAATTATAAGTGAAATAATCTGTTTGTAAACAATAGTTGGAAAATTTACTTGTGTCATGCACAAAGTAGATGTCCTAACCGACTTGCCAAAACTATAGTTCAAATCAAATCAAATCAAATCAAATTTTATTTGTCACATACACATGGTTAGCAGATGTTAATGCGAGTGTAGCGAAATGCTTGTGCTTCTAGTTCCGACAATGCAGTAATAACGAGCAAGTAATCTAACTAACAATTCCAAAAAAAAACTACTGTCATACACAGTGTAAGGGGATAAAGAATATGTACATAAGGATATATGAATGAGTGATGGTACAGAGCAGCATAGGCAAGATACAGTAGATGATATCGAGTACAGTATATACATATGAGATAAGTATGTAAACCAAGTGGCATAGTTAAAGTGGCTAGTGATACATGTATTACATAAGGATGCAGTCGATGATATAGAGTACAGTATCAACGTATGCATATGAGATGAACAATGTAGGGTAAGTAACATTATATAAGGTAGCATTGTTTAAAGTGGCTAGTGATATATTTACATCATTTCCCATCAATTCCCATGATTAAAGTGGCTGGAGTAGAGTCAGTGTCATTGACAGTGTGTTAGCAGTAGCCACTCAATGTTAGTGGTGGCTGTTTAACAGTCTGATGGCCTTGAGATAGAAGCTGTTTTTCAGTCTCTCGGTCCCAGCTTTGATGCACCTGTACTGACCTCGCCTTCTGGATGGCAGCGGGGTGAACAGGCAGTGGCTCGGGTGGTTGATGTCCTTGATGATCTTTATGGCCTTCCTGTAACATCGGGTGGTGTAGGTGTCCTGGAGGGCAGGTAGTTTGCCCCCGGTGATGCGTTGTGCAGACCTCACTACCCTCTGGAGAGCCTTACGGTTGAGGGCGGTGCAGTTGCCATACCAGGCGGTGATACAGCCCGCCAGGATGCTCTCGATTGTGCATCTGTAGAAGTTTGTGAGTGCTTTTGGTGACAAGCCAAATTTCTTCAGCCTCACGATGCTGTCTGTGTGAGTGGACCAATTCAGTTTGTCTGTGATGTGTATGCCGAGGAACTTAAATTTGCTACCCTCTCCACTACTGTTCCATCGATGTGGATGGGGGGGTGTTCCCTCTGCTGTTTCCTGAAGTCCACAATCATCTCCTTAGTTTTGTTGACGTTGAGTGTGAGGTTATTTTCCTGACACCACACTCCGAGGGCCCTCACCTCCTCCCTGTAGGCCGTCTCGTCGTTGTTGGTAATCAAGCCTACCACTGTTGTGTCGTCCGCAAACTTGATGATTGACTTGGAGGCGTGCATGGCCACGCAGTCGTGGGTGAACAGGGAGTACAGGAGAGGGCTCAGAACGCACCCTTGTGGGGCCCCAGTGTTGAGGATCAGCGGGGAGGAGATGTTGTTGCCTACCCTCACCACCTGGGGGCGGCCCGTCAGGAAGTCCAGTACCCAGTTGCACAGGGCGGGGTCGAGACCCAGGGTCTCGAGCTTGATGACGAGCTTGGAGGGTACTATGGTGTTGAATGCCGAGCTGTAGTCGATGAACAGCATTCTCACATAGGTATTCCTCTTGTCCAGATGGGTTAGGGCAGTGTGCAGTGTGGTTGAGATTGCATCGTCTGTGGACCTATTTGGGCGGTAAGCAAATTGGAGTGGGTCAAGGGTGTCAGGTAGGGTGGAGGTGATATGGTCCTTGACTAGTCTCTCAAAGCACTTCATGATGACGGATGTGAGTGCTACGGGCGGTAGTCGTTTAGCTCAGTTACCTTAGCTTTCTTGGGAACAGGAACAATGGTGGCCCTCTTGAAGCATGTGGGAACAGCAGACTGGTATAGGGATTGATTGAATATGTCCGTAAACACACCGGCCAGCTGGTCTGCGCATGCTCTGAGGGCGCGGCTGGGGATGCCGTCTGGGCCTGCAGCCTTGCGAGGGTTAACACGTTTAAATGTCTTACTCACTTCGGCTGCAGTGAAGGAGAGACCGCATGTTTCCGTTGCAGGCCGTGTCAGTGGCACTGTATTGTCCTCAAAGCGGGCAAAAAGTTATTTAGTCTGCCTGGGAGCAAGACATCCTGGTCCGTGACTGGGCTGGGTTTCTTCCTGTAGTCCGTGATTGACTGTAGACCCTGCCACATACCTCTTGTGTCTGAGCCGTTGAATTGAGATTCTACTTTGTCTCTGTACTGGCGCTTAGCTTGTTTGATAGCCTTGCGGAGGGAATAGCTGCACTGTTTGTATTCAGTCATGTTACCAGACACCTTGCCCTGATTAAAAGCAGTGGTTCGTGCCTTCAGTTTCACACAAATGCTGCCATCAATCCACGGTTTCTGGTTAGGGAATGTTTTAATCGTTGCTATGGGAACGACATCTTCAACGCACGTTCTAATGAACTCGCACACCGTATCAGCGTATTCGTCAATGTTGTTGTCTGACGCAATACGAAACATCTCCCAGTCCACGTGATGGAAGCAGTCTTGGAGTGTGGAGTCAGCTTGGTCGGACCAGCGTTGGACAGACCTCAGCGTGGGAGCTTCTTGTTTTAGTTTCTGTCTGTAGGCAGGGATCAACAAAATGGAGTCGTGGTCAGCTTTTCCGAAAGGGGGCGGGGCAGGGCCTTATATGCGTCGCGGAAGTTAGAGTAACAATGATCCAGGGTCTTTCCACCCCTGGTTGCGCAATCGATATGCTGATAAAATTTAGGGAGTCTTGTTTTCAGATTAGCCTTGTTAAAATCCCCAGCTACAATGAATGCAGCCTCCGGATAAATCGTTTCCAGTTTGCAGAGAGTTAAATAAAGTTCGTTCAGAGCCATCGATGTGTCTGCTTGGGGGGGGATATATACGGCTGTGATTATAATCGAAGAGAATTCTCTTGGTAGATAATGCGGTCTACATTTGATTGTGAGGAATTCTAAATCAGGTGAACAGAAGGATTTGAGTTCCTGTATGTTTCTTTCATCACACCATGTCTCGTTAGCCATAAGACATACGCCCCCGCGTATGTTTGTTGACAAGAAATGTGTGGAGTGGTTGAAAAATGAGTTTTAATGACTCCAACCTAAGTGTATGTAAACTTCCGACTTCAACTGTATATATATATATATATAAAATGTAAATACTGTGTATATATACAGTGCCTTGCGAAAGTATTCGGCCCCCTTGAACTTTGCGACCTTTTGCCACATTTCAGGCTTCAAAAGATATAAAACTGTATTTTTTTGTGAAGAATCAATAAGTGGGACACAATCATGAAGTGGAACGACATTTATTGGATATTTCAAACTTTTAACAAGTCAAAAACTGAAAAATTGGGCGTGCAAAATTATTCAGCCCCTCTACTTTCAGTGCAGCAAACTCTCTCCAGAAGTTCAGTGAGGATCTCTGAATGATCCAATGTTGACCTAAATGACTAATGATGATAAATACAATCCACTTGTGTGTAATCAAGTCTCCGTATAAATGCACCTGCACTGTGATAGTCTCAGAGGTCCGTTAAAAGTGCAGAGAGCATCATGAAGAACAAGGAACACACCAGGCAGGTCCGAGATACTGTTGTGAAGAAGTTTAAAGCCGGATTTGGATACAAAAAGATTTCCCAAGCTTTAAACATCCCAAGGAGCACTGTGCAAGCGATAATATTGAAATGGAAGGAGTATCAGACCACTGCAAATCTACCAAGACCTGGCCGTCCCTCTAAACTTTCATCTCATACAAGTAGAAGACTGATCAGAGATGCAGCCAAGAGGCCCATGATCACTCTGGATGAACTGCAGAGATCTACAGCTGAGGTGGGAGACTCTGTCCATAGGACAACAATCAGTCGTATATTGCACAAATCTGGCCTTTATGGAAGAGTGGCAAGAAGAAAGCCATTTCTTAAAGATATCCATAAAAAGTGTCGTTTAAAGTTTGCCACAAGCCACCTGGGAGACACACCAAACATGTGGAAGAAGGTGCTCTGGTCAGATGAAACCAAAATTGAACTTTTTGGCAACAATGCAAAACATTATGTTTGGCGTAAAAGCAACACAGCTCATCACCCTGAACACACCATCCCCACTGTCAAACATGGTGGTGGCAGCATCATGGTTTGGGCCTGCTTTTCTTCAGCAGGGACAGGGAAGATGGTTAAAATTGATGGGAAGATGGATGGAGCCAAATACAGGACCATTCTGGAAGAAAACCTGATGGAGTCTGCAAAAGACCTGAGACTGGGACGGAGATTTGTCTTCCAACAAGACAATGATCCAAAACATAAAGCAAAATCTACAATGGAATGGTTCAAAAATAAACATATCCAGTTGTTAGAATGGCCAAGTCAAAGTCCAGACCTGAATCCAATCGAGAATCTGTAGAAAGAACTGAAAACTGCTGTTCACAAATGCTCTCCATCCAACCTCATTGAGCTCGAGCTGTTTTGCAAGGAGGAATGGGAAAAAATTTCAGTCTCTCGATGTGCAAAACTGATAGAGACATACCCCAAGCGACTTACAGCTGTAATCACAGCAAAAGGTGGCGCTACAAAGTATTAACTTAAGGGGGCTGAATAATTTTGCACGCCCAATTTTTCAGTTTTTTGATTTGTTAAAAAAGTTTGAAATATCCAATAAATGTCGTTCTACTTCATGATTGTGTCCCACTTGTTGTTGATTCTTCACAAAAAAATACAGTTTTATATCTTTATGTTTGAAGCCTGAAATGTGGCAAAAGGTCGCAGAGTTCAAGTGGGCCGAATACTTTCACAAGGCACTGTATATATATATGTCTGGGTCTATCAACACATACTGAGCAGCTCATGTTATTGGCAGAAGCATGCTACATGCCAGACCAATCAAAACTCATCTCCCAGCATGTCCAGCCCATTCATTATCTCAGCCAATAACGGATAGCAGGAAGGTTACTTGCCTTCTTCCGTGGCTAAACAAACTAGGCTCGAAATTTAACCATTTTATTCGTATTTACAGATACAAGTTTGCTATTAAGGCACATTAAAGAGCACATGTTCCAGAATGCATTTTTGCCCCCCCAAAAAAAAAAAAAAAAACATTTTTATAAAAAGAATAACTAAAACGTTCAAATGCCTGTGGAGTAATGACATGCGACACAAGCATAGTTTCCTGAAACGGGTCACAAATTCTCCCCCCAAAGACAGACAATACAACAGAATGAATTTTAGCTAAAGGTGATTTACTTTTATTTGTGTGTACATTTGCTGTTTGACAGTTTATTGGATTTCATGGGAATGTTCATTTTTTCCCCCCTCACCTAACCTGACCATAGCAGCACCTTCTGTGGTGCTACTGCACAGTCACAGAGAAGACACCAGGCACAATACATTATATTGGACCGTTTCCAGACATGATTTGTTAATTTATCTCCGTCAGAGCCTGGAGCAACGTTCCGCTTCAGAGTAGGAGGGAAAAAATCATCATGAATATTTATGAGCTGATAAATGTCTTCGTTGGTCACAGCTCCCTCCCTCCCTCCTCTCTCTCCCTCCCTCCTCTCTCTCTCTCTCTCTCTCTCTCTCTCTCTCTCTCTCTCTCTCTCTCTCCCTACCTCCCTACCTCTCTCTCTATCCCCCTCTTCCTACCTCCCTCCCTCCCTTCGTCCAGTCATGTGTGAGCTAAGCCATGGCTTCTAATGCCGACTCCACGGTCATTGTTGAAACAGAAAGACAGATTCTGGCTTGATCCAGACGAAGCCGCATGGTCAGTGAGCCTCCCCGAGGAACCAGGCAGGGCAAGCAGCAGGTGGTGGGTTGCGCTGTGGGCATGGAGACCTCCAAGTTCGGACAAACTCTGAAACGTCCTCAGCAAGGGACTAACCGGACTGGGTATGAGAGCGGAGTTTGTGGTATTGAAGACCAGAGTGGTGGCAAGGTCTCCTGGAAGACAAAAGGTGTAGATGTCACATCCAGACCACTGTCTGTCTGTCTGCCACCGCACTTCCTCTGCTCAGCCCCTGTCTGTCTGTCTCTCCACCCCTGCCAGCTTCTCCACCCCTGCCAGCTTCTCCACCCCTGCCAGCTTCTCAACCACTGCCAGCTTCTCAACCCTCCACCACTGCCAGCTTCTCAACCACTGCCAGCTTCTCAACCACTGCCAGCTTCTCAACCCTCCACCACTGCCAGCTTCTCAACCACTGCCAGCTTCTCAACCACTGCCAGCTTCTCAACCCTCCACCACTGCCAGCTTCTCAACCACTGCCAGCTTCTCAACCCTCCACCACTGCCAGCTTCTCAACCACTGCCAGCTTCTCAACCCTCCACCACTGCCAACTTATCCACCCCTGCCAGCTTCTCAACCCTCCACCCCTGCCAGCTTATCCACCACTGCCAGCTTCTCAATCACTGCCAGCTTCTCAACCACTGCCAGCTTCTCAACCCTCCACCACTGCCAGCTTCTCAACCACTGCCAGCTTCTCAACTCTCCACCACTGCCAGCTTCTCAACTCTCCACCACTGCCAGCTTCTCCACCCCTGCCAGCTTCTCCACCCCTGCCAGCTTCTCAACCACTGCCAGCTTCTCAATTCTCAACCACTGCCAGCTTCTCCACCCCTGCCAGCTTCTCCACCCCTGCCAGCTTCTCAACCACTGCCAGCTTCTCAACTCTCCACCACTGCCAGCTTCTCAACTCTCCACCACTGCCAGCCACCACTGCCAGCTTCTCAACCACTGCCAGCTTCTCAACCACTGCCAGCTTCTCAACTCTCCACCCCTGCCTGCTTCTCAACTCTCCACCACTGCCAGCTTCTCAACCACTGCCAGCTTCTCAACTCTCCACCCCTGCCTGCTTCTCAACTCTCCACCACTGCCAGCTTCTCAACCACTGCCAGCTTCTCAACTCTACACCACTGCCAGCTTCTCAATGCTCCACCCCTGCCAACCTCACAACTTGCATTTTTATGTCTCACAGTAGTGAGTCATACGTTTCCATATTGGTCCCCCATGGGAATCGAACCCACAACTCTCTACCAACTGAGCCACTTATCTGATTCATCTCCGTCAGAGTCTCCATGTATAATTAGCAGGATATTTGAGGAGGTGCGATCAGTAATCACCCGCCGAGACGGTATGAAAACCTGCTAATGAATTCCTGAAGCCTGTTCATCCATGTTGTTTTAACAGTGGAGGTGTGGGACTGGCGGGGGCGACCATCATGGCCCATCACGGCTTCCTAGTTTCCTGCCTGGGACTGATGTAACACCACAGCACCATCATGGGTTTTATCAGTTTCCTGCCTGGGACTGATGTAACACCACAGCACCATCACGGCTTCCTAGTTCCCTGCCTGGGACTGATGTAACACCACAGCACCATCATGGCATCCTAGTTTCCTGCCTGGGACTGATGTAACACCACAGCACCATCATGGCATCCTAGTTTCCTGCCTGGGACTGATGTAACACCACAGCACCATCATGACTTCCTAGTTTCCTGCCTGGGACTGATGTAACACCACAGCACCATCATGGGTTTTATCAGTTTCCTGCCTGGGACTGATGTAACACCACAGCACCATCATGGGTTTTATCAGTTTCCTGCCTGGTACTGATGTAACACCACAGCACCATCATGGGTTTTATCAGTTTCCTGCCTGGTACTGATGTAACACCACAGCACCATCACAGGTTTTATCAGTTTCCTGCCTGGTACTGATGTAACACCACAGCACCATCACGGGTTTTATCAGTTTCCTGCCTGGTACTGGTGTAACACCACAGCACCATCACAGGTTTTATCAGTTTCCTGCCTGGTACTGATGTAACACCACAGCACCATCATGGGTTTTATCAGTTTCCTGCCTGGTACTGGTGTAACACCACAGCACCATCACGGGTTTTATCAGTTTCCTGCCTGGTACTGATGTAACACCACAGCAC
>NC_056431.1:78691437-78713937 GCF_018296145.1 Oncorhynchus tshawytscha
TTTCTGCAGCATTGAAGGTCCCCAAGAACACAGTGGCCTCTATCATTCTTAAATGAATGAAGATTGGAACCACCAAGACTTCCTAGAGCTGGCCGCCAGGCCAAACTGAGCAATCAGGGGAGAAGGGCCTTGGTCAGGGACGAGAACAAGAACCCGATGGTCACTCTGACAGAGCTCCAGATTTCCTCTGTGGAGATGGGAGAACCTTCCAGAAGGACAACCATCTCTGCAGCACTCCACCAATCAGGCCTTTATAATAGAGTGGCCAGACTGAAGCCACTCCTCATTAAAAGGCACATGATAGCCCATTTAGAGTTTGCCAAAAGGCACCTAAAGGACTCTCAGACCATGAGAAACAAGATTATCTGATCTGATGAAACCAAGATTGAACTATTTTGCCTGAATGTCAAGTGTCACGTCTGGAGGAAACCTGCCACCAACCTTACGGTGAAGCATGGTGGTGGCAGCATCATGCTGTAGGGATGTTTTTCAGCGACGAGGACTGGGAGACTTGTCAGGATCGAGGGAAAGATGAACGGAGAGATACAGATAGATCCTTGATGAAAACCTGCTCCAGAGCACTCAGGACCTCAGACTGGGGCGAAGGTTCACCTTCCAACAGGACAACGACCCTAAGCACACAGCCAAGACCACACAGGAGTGGCTTCAGGACAAGTCTCAGAATGTCCTTGAGTGGCCCAGCCAGAGCCCCGACTTGAACCTGATCGAACATCTCTGGAGAGACCTGAAAATATCTGTGCAGCGACACTCCCCATCCAACCTGACAGAGCTTGAGAGGATCTGCAGAGAAGAATGGGAGAAACTCCCCAAATACAGGTGTGCCAAGCTTGTAGCGTCATACCCAAGAAGACTCAAGGCTGTAATCACTGCCAAAGGTTCTTCAACAAAGTACTGAGTAAAGGGTCTGAATACTTATGTAAATGTGATATTTTTGTTTTATTTTATTTATAATTAGCAAAAATGTCTAAAAACCTGTTTTTTATTTGTCGTTATGGGGTTTTGTGTGTAGATTGATTCCATTTTAGAATGAGGCTGTAACGTAAAAAATGTGGAAAAAGTCAAGCGGTCTGAATACTTTCTGAATGCTCTGGCAGCAGCCTCTAAGGCGCAGGGTTGAGTAACCGGGTGGTAACCGGCTAGTGATGGCTACTTAACAGTGCTAGTGATGGCTGTTTAACAGTCTGATGGCCTTGAGATAGAAGCTGTTTTCAGTCTCTCGGTCCCAGCTTTGATGCACCTGTACTGACCTCACCTTCTGGATGATAGAAGGGGTGAACAGGCAGTGGCTTGGGTGGTTGATGTCCTTGATGACTTTTTTCCTGTGACATCGGTGGTGTAGGCCAGGTAGTTTGTCCCCAGGTGACGCATTGGGCAGTCCACACCACCCTCTGGAGAGCCTTACGGTTGTGGGCGGTGCAGTTGCCGTACCAGGCGGTGATACAGCCCGACAGGATGCTCGCAATTGTGCATCTGTAAAAGTTTCTGAGGGTGTTAGGGGCCAAGGCAAATTTCTTCAGCCTCCAGCCATCAACATTGTGAACAGCGCCCCATGGTGGCGGGTAATGGTATGGGCAGGCATAAGCTACAGACATTGAACACAACTGCATTTTAATCCATTTCAATTTCAAGATGAGATCCTGAGACTCATTGTCGGTGCCATTCATCCGCCGACCACACCTCCTGATAACGCACGTCTCCATGGTCCCAAGGACCTGCATACTCACCAGACATGCCACCCTTTGAGCATGTTTGGGATGCTCTGGATTGACACAGGCTACAATCAACAGCCCGGTCAACTCTATGTGGAGCTGGGTTGTGTTGCACGAGGCAAATGGCTACTGACTGGTTTTCCCCTACCTTTTGTTTCAGATGTTTGTGTCCAACAGATCTGTATTCCCAGTCATGTGAAGTCCAGAGATTAGGGCCTAATTCATTTATTTCATTTGACTGATTTCCTGATACGAACTGTAACTCAGTTCATTAACTCAGTAACATTTTAGAAATTGTTGCCGTGTTACATTTATATGTGTCATGTTGTCAAGGCGATGATGTCTCCTCTGGTTGTCTCATCTCTCACAGCCAGAAGAGGACTGGCCACCCCACATAGCCTGGTTCCTCTCCACCCGGCACAGCCAGAAGAGGACTGACCCACCCTGCAGAGCCTGGTTCCTCTCTAGGTTTCTTCCTAGGTTCTGGCCTTTCGAGGGAGTTTTTCCTCATAGCCTGGTTCCTCTCTAGGTTTCTTCCTAGGTTCTGGCCTTTCGAGGGAGTTTTTCCTCATAGCCTGGTTCCTCTCTAGGTTTCTTCCTAGGTTCTGGCCTTTCGAGGGAGTTTTTCCTCATAGCCTGGTTCCTCTCTAGGTTTCTTCCTAGGTTCTGGCCTTTCGAGGGAGTTTTTCCTCATGCCTGGTTCCTCTCCACCCGGCACAGCCAGAAGAGGACTGACCCACCCTGGAGCCTGGTTCTTTTCTTCCTAGGTTCTGGCCTTTCGAGGGAGTTTTTCCTCATAGCCTGGTTCCTCTCTAGGTTTCTTCCTAGGTTCTGGCCTTTCGAGGGAGTTTTTCCTCATAGCCTGGTTCCTCTCTAGGTTTCTTCCTAGGTTCTGGCCTTTCGAGGGAGTTTTTCCTCATAGCCTGGTTCCTCTCTAGGTTTCTTCCTAGGTTCTGGCCTTTCGAGGGAGTTTTTCCTCATAGCCTGGTTCCTCTCTAGGTTTCTTCCTAGGTTCTGTCCTTTCTAGGGAGTTTTTCCTAGCCACCGTGCTTCTACACCTGCATTGCTTGCTGTTTGGGGTTTTAGGCTCGGTTTCTGTACAGCACTTTGTGACATCAGCTGATGTGAGAAGGGCTTTACAAATACATTTGATTGTAAGCCACTATGTGTAGATTCAGAGGTATTGGGTGTGTTTGGGGACTATTAGAGACAGTTTGGTCCAGTCTTTAGAGAGGAGTTGTTATAGTTGGGAGGTGCCAGATGAAAGGCTCAGTTTATTTCCGTCCCTGCCACCGGAGAGAAAATGTTGCTCCCGTAATTATGTCCTAAATGATCTGTCATCAAGTGAAGAGGGCTATTGATTGGTTGCTTTCCTTCCTCTGACATGATGTTTCAGCTCAAAGAGAGTCTGTCTAGAGAGAGAAAGAGAGACGGGGAGGGGAGAAGAGAGGAGAGGGGAGAAGAGAGGAGAGGGGAAGAGAGGGGAGGGGAGAAGAGAGGGGAGGGGAGAAGAGAGGAGAGGGGAGAAGAGAGGGGAGGGGAGAGGGAGAAGAGGGGGAGGGGAGAAGAGGGGGAGGGGAGAAGAGTGGGGCGGGGGGGAAAGGAGGGGCGAAGGGGAGAAGAGGGGGAGGGGAGAAGAGAGGAGAGAGGGAGAGGGAGAAGAGGGGGAGGGGAGAAGAGGGGGGGGGGGGAAGGAGGGGGGCGGGGGAAAGAGGGAGAGAGGGAGAAGAGGGGGGGGGGGAAAGGAGGGGCGAAGGGGAGAAGAGGGGGAGGGGAGAAGAGAGGGAGAGAGGGGGAGGGGGAGGGGAGAGAGAGAGGGAGAAGAGGGGGAGGGGAGAAGAGAGGGAGAAGGGAGAGAGGGGGGAGGGGAGAGGAGGAGAGAGGGGGGGAAAGGAGGGGCGAAGGGGAGGGAGAGGAGAGAGGGAGGAGAGGGGAGCGGGGGGGGAAAGGAGGGGCGAAGTTAGAGGAGAGAGGGAGGAGAGAGGAGAGAGGGAGGAGAGGGGGTAAGAAGAGGGGAGCGGGGGAAAGGAGGGGGGGGGAAGACAGGGAGAGTAAATTGTTAACCACCTCTCAGAAAGTTCTGAGAGACACAACAGAGAAGGTTCTGGAAGTGAAGTTGACCTTGAGTGTGTTGTTCACCTATAGATCCATATGATAGTGTGTTGTTAACCTATAGATCCATATGATAGTGTGTTGTTAACCTATAGATCCATATGATAGTGTGTTGTTAACCTATAGATCCATATGATAGTGTGTTGTTAACCTATAGATCCATATGATAGTGGGTTGTTAACCTATAGATCTATATGATAGTGTGTTGTTAACCTATAGATCCATATGATAGTGTGTTGTTAACCTATAGATCCATATGATAGTGGGTTGTTAACCTATAGATCCATATGGTAGTGTGTTGTTAACCTATAGATCCATATGATAGTGTGTTGTTAACCTATAGATCCATATGATAGTGTGTTGTTAACCTAGAGATCCATATGATAACTGTTGTTAACCTAGATCCATATGATAGTATACAACCTGATCCATATGATAGTGGGTTGTTAACCTATATAACTGATTGTAGTGTGTTGTATAACCTAACTGATCCAGGGTATGATAACTATATAACTGACTGGTATGATAGTGTATATTAACCTAACTGATCCATATGATAGGGTATATAACCTAACCATATGATAGTGGTTGTAACCTATAACCATATGATAGTGTGTTGTTAACCTATAGATCCATATGATAGTGTGTTGTTAACCTATAGATCCATATGATAGTGTGTTGTTAACCTATAGATCCATATGATAGTGTGTTGTTATACAGAGTATATAACTAACTGTATACAGAGTATATAACTGACTGGTATACAGGGTATATAACTGACTGGTATACAGGGTATATAACTAACTGGTATACAGGGTATATAACTATATAACTGACTGGTATACAGGGTATATAACTAACTGGTATACAGGGTATATAACTGACTGGTATACAGGGTATATAACTAACTGGTATACAGGGTATATAACTATATAACTGACTGGTATACAGAGTATATAACTATATAACTGACTGGTATACAGGGTATATAACTATATAACAGGGTATATAACTATATAACTACAGGTATAACAGGTATACAGGGTATATAACTAACTGGTATACAGGGTATATAACTATATAACTGACAGAGTATATAACTAACTGGTATACAGGGTATATAACTGACTGGTATACAGGGTATATAACTATATATACAGGGTATATAACTGAACTGGTATACAGGGTATATAACTATATAACAGGGTATATAACTATATACTGGGTATATAACTACAGGGGATATAACTAACTGGTATACAGGGTATATAACTAACTGGTATACAGGGTATATAACTATATAACTGACTGGTATACAGGGTATATAACTGACTGGTATACAGGGTATATAACTAACTGGTATACAGGGTATATAACTATATAACTACAGGGTATATAACTGTATATACAGGGTATATAACTGACTGGTATACAGGGTATATAACTATATAACTTCAGGGTATATAACTGGTATACAGGGTATATAACTGACTGGTATACAGGGTATATAACTAACTATATACAGGGTATATAACTATATAACTGACTGGTATACAGGGTATATAACTATATAACTACAGGGGATATAACTGACTGGTATACAGGGTATATAACTAACTGGTATACAGGGTATATAACTGACTGGTATACAGGGTATATAACTGACTGGTATACAGGGTATATAACTAACTGGTATACAGGGTATATAACTATATAACTTCAGGGTATATAACTAACTGGTATACAGGGTATATAACTGACTGGTATACAGGGTATATAACTATATAACTTCAGGGTATATAACTATATAACTACAGGGTATATAACTATATAACTACAGGGGATATAACTAACTGGTATACAGGGTATATAACTGACTGGTATACAGGGTATATAACTGACTGGTATGCAGGGTATATAACTGACTGGTATACAGGGTATATAACTAACTGGTATACAGGGTATATAACTGACTGGTATACAGGGTATATAACTGACTGGTATACAGGGTATATAACTAACTGGTATACAGGGTATATAACTGACTGGTATACAGGGTATATAACTGTGATTCCAGTCTGTCCTGATTATAAACATGGGAGCTGTCCAGTTATTCTAAGATTTGAAGTTCATAGATTACATATCATTCACAACACAGACGCCATGTTATCGTTTTCCTAGTGATTGGGGTATAATTTGACTGCTGCCATGACAACTACTGTGGCACTGTCTCTCAGATGTAGGCTGAGGAAGTGACAGAGATTGTAGGGAGCAGGACAGATGACATCCTCTGCTACCTGACCGTCCACTATTCTGGACAGCTAATACTGCTGCCCTACGGACACACACAGATATACAAGATGGCGCCGGAGAAGAAGGCAGACATCCACAGATATACAAGATGGCGCCGGAGAAGAAGGCAGACACACACAGATATACAAGATGGCGCCGGAGAAGAAGGCAGACACCCACAGATATACAAGATGGCGCCGGAGAAGAAGGCAGACACACACAGATATACAAGATGGCGCCGGAGAAGAAGGCAGACATCCACAGATATACAAGATGGCGCCAGAGAAGAAGGCAGACATCCACAGATACATGCCCCCAACTATAAAGAACTGGCAGAGGGTTAGGAGGGATATACAAGATGGATCGCCATTAGAAGCCAAGGCAGACATCTTCCAGGGGTTTATTATGGATCCCCATTAGATCCTGCCAAGTCAGCAGACACTCTTCCTGGAGTTTATTAAGATCCCCATTAGTTCCTGCCAAGGCAGACATCTTCCTGGGGTTTATTAAGGATCCCCATTAGTTCCTGAAGGCAGCAGCTACTCTTCCTGGGGTTTATTATGGATCCCCATTAGTTCCTGGAGAAGTCAGCAGCTACTCTTCCTGGGGTTTATTATGGATCCCCATTAGTTCCTGCCAAGGCAGCAGCTACATTCCTGGGGTTTATTATGGATCCCCATTAAAGTTCCTGGTGAGGGTTAGCAGCTACTCTTCCTGGGGTTTATTATGGATCCCCATTAGTTCCTGCCAAGTCAGCAGCTACTCTTCCTGGGGTTTATTGTGGATCCCCATTAGTTCCTGCCAAGGCAGCAGCTACTCTTCCTGGGGTTTATTATGGATCCTCATTAGTTCCTGCCAAGGCAGCAGCTACTCTTCCTGGGGTTTATTATGGATCCCCATTAGTTCCTGCCAAGGCAGCAGCTACTCTTCCTGGGGTTTATTATGGATCCCCATTAGTTCCTGCCAAGGCAGCAGCTACTCTTCCTGGGGTTTATTATGGATCCCCATTAGTTACTGGCTTGGATCTGGCCTGGCTCTGTCATGGATCTGGCCTGGCTCTGGCCTGGTTCTGGCCTGGGTCTGGCCTGGTTCTGGCCTGGCTCTGTCATGGTTCTGGCCTGGCTCTGGCTTGGATCTGGCCTGGCTCTGGCTTGGATCTGGCCTGGCTCTGGCTTGGATCTGGTCTGGTTCTGGCCTGTCTCTGTCATGGTTCTGGCCTGGCTCTGGCTTGGATCTGGCCTGGCTCTGTCATTTCTGTCCTGGCTCTTGGTTCTGGTTCTGTTCTTGGCTCTGTCAGATCTTGGCTCTGTCATGGTTCTGGCCTGGCTCTGGCTTGGACTGGCCTGGCTAATGATTCTGGCCTGGCTCTGAAGACTGGCCTGTCTCAAATCAAATCAAATCTCTGGCCTTTTATTGGTCACATATCTGGCCTGGCTCTGTCATGGTTGGCCTGGCTCTGATGTTCTGGCCTGGCTCTGGCATACTGGCCTGGTTAGCCTGATGTTATGGTTCTGGCCTGTCACATACTGGCCTGGTTAGCAGATGGTTCTGGTCACATACTGGCATGGTTAGCAGATGTTATTGGTCACATACACTATGGTTTTGTTTTCTTTCTTTGATGTTAATGGTCACATACACATGGTTCAAATCAAATCAAATCACAATTTTATTTGTCACATACACATGGTTAGCAGATGTTAATGGTCACATACACATGGTTAGCAGATGTTAATGCGAGTGTAGCGAAATGCTTGTGCTTCTAGTTCCGACAATGCAGTAATAACCAACAAGTAATCTAACTAACAATTCCAAAACTACTGTCTTATACACAGTGTAAGGGGATAAAGAATATGTACATAAAGATATATGAATGAGTGATGGTACAGAACAGCATAGGCAAGATACAGTAGATGGTATTGAGTACAGTATATACATATGAGATGAGTATGTAAACCAAGTGGCATAGTTAAAGTGGCTAGTGATACATGTATTACATAAGGATGCAGTCGATGATATAGAGTACAGTATCAACGTATGCATATGAGATGAACAATGTAGGGTAAGTAACATTATATAAGGTAGCATTGTTTAAAGTGGCTAGTGATATATTTACATCATTTCCCATCAATTCCCATGATTAAAGTGGCTGGAGTAGAGTCAGTGTCATTGACAGTGTGTTGGCAGTAGCCACTCAATGTTAGTGGTGGCTGTTTAACAGTCTGATGGCCTTGAGATAGAAGCTGTTTTTCAGTCTCTCGGTCCCAGCTTTGATGCACCTGTACTGACCTCGCCTTCTGGATGATAGCGGGGTGAACAGGCAGTGGCTCGGGTGGTTGATGTCCTTGATGATCTTTATGGCCTTCCTGTAACATCGGGTGGTGTAGGTGTCCTGGAGGGCAGGTAGTTTGCCCCCGGTGATGCCTTGTGCAGACCTCACTACCCTCTGGAGAGCCTTACGGTTGAGGGCAGAGCAGTTGCCGTACCAGGCGGTGATACAGCCCGCCAGGATGCTCTCGATTGTGCATCTGTAGAAGTTTGTGAGTGCTTTTGGTGACAAGCCGAATTTCTTCAGCCTCCTGAGGTTGAAGAGGCGCTGCTGCGCCTTCTTCACAATGCTGTCTGTGTGAGTGGACCAATTCAGTTTGTCTGTGATGTGTATGCCGAGGAACTTAAAACTTGCTACCCTCTCCACTACTGTTCCATCGATGTGGATGGGGGGGTGCTCCCTCTGCTGTTTCCTGAAGTCCACAATCATCTCCTTAGTTTTGTTGACGTTGAGTGTGAGGTTATTTTCCTGACACCACACTCCGAGGGCCCTCACCTCCTCCCTGTAGGCCGTCTTGTCGTTGTTGGTAATCAAGCCTACCACTGTTGTGTCGTCCGCAAACTGGCCTTAGGTCAGTGTTCCAGCCAACATCGTCCTAAACACCTGTCTTTGCAGGTTGCCTATTGGTTAGAGCATGTTAACAGATCTCATGCTAATAGATCCCAAGATACCAGTGTAATTGGGAGTGGCACACAATTGGCCCAGCGTCGTAACCCTGGTAACGAGCCTCCACTTCCTCACCCCCCAGTCCATCACTTCCTCACCCCCAGTCCATCACTTCCTCTCCCTCTCCCCGTAGCCCCTCACCTCCCTCTCCCCCCGTAGCCCCTCACCCCCCTCTCCCTCTCCCCCATAGCCCCTCTCCCTCTCCCCCGTAGCCCCTCACCCCCTCTCCCTCTCCCTCCATAGCCCCTCACCCCCTCTCCTCCCGTAGCCCCTCACCCCCTCCCCCTCTCCCCCGTAGCCCCTCACCCCCTCTCCCTCTCCCCCCGTAGCCCCTCACCCCCTCTCCCTTTCCCCCGTAGCCCCTCACCCCCTCTCCCCCCCCGTAGCCCCTCACCCCCTCTCCCCCATAGCCCCTCACCCCCTCTCCCTCATCCCCCTCCCTCATCCCCCTCCCCCTCTCTCCCCCATAGCCCCCACACCCCCTCTCCCTCTCCCCCGTAGCCCCTCACCCCCTCTCCCTCTTCCTCCGTAGCCCCCTCACCCCCTCTCCCTCATCCCCCTCTCCCTCTCCCCCCGTAGCCCCTCACCACAGCTCTCCTGTCAGACTGACATCAGTTGGAGCCATTAACCCCTGTGTTCCTTCATCAGCCTAGTGAGTCATCATCATCATTAATCTCCTCCCCTGGCCCTGGGGGGTTAAGGTTCAGGCAGGAACAAAACAAAACGGTCTGTTTCCTCTTTCTGATGAAATAAAAATGGAGGCAGGAGATGAAATAATTGCAGTCATTTGGATGATGAATGGGAAACATAGTATGTTGGTCAGGGCTGTCTGTCTGTGGTTGGTTCGGTTGATTTGTAGTACACTCATTTTGACCAGTGTTCATAGGCTCTGGTCAAATGTAGTGCGCTGTGGGAGTAGGTCAGTCGGGTTCTAAACCAAGAGCTGGGATGCAGAAAGAGACATATTTCTGTCAAGATGTTAACACTCTGGCAGTTAGATTAAACAGTTCGGCTTCATTGCACATTTCATTTATTCCTAAGGTGCTTATTTTATTTAATCAGACACTCAGAGGGTGTTTATTTGGATAATTCAGAACCTTTATCAGTCTCTATCTTTATCTTAGTCGTCCTCTGTTTACTCTCTGTCTATAAATAAAGAGATCATAGAATAACAATCATTATGCCACTTAGGCAGACACTTCTATCCAAGGTCCCTTAGACAGACACTTCTATCCAAGACACTTCTATCCAAGGTCACTTAGACAGACACTTCTATCCAAGGTCACTTAGACAGACACTTCTATCCAAGGTCACTTAGACAGACACTTCTATCCAAGGTCACTTAGACAGACACTTCTATCCAAGGTCACTTAGACAGACACTTCTATCCAAGGTCACTTAGACAGACACTTCTATCCAAGGTCACTTAGACAGACACTTCTATCCAAGGTCACTTAGGCAGACACTTCTATCCAAGATCATCCAAGGTCATCAGACACTTCTAGGTCACAGACACTTCTATCCAAGGTCACTTAGGCAGACACTTCTATCCAAGTTCAGAGCTCTCCCCCTCTCTCTCTCTCTCTCTCTCTCTCTCTGTCTCTCTCTCCCTCTCTCTCTCTCTCTCTCCCTCTCTCTCTCTCTCCCTCTCTCTCTCTCTCTCTCTCTCTCTCTCTCCTCTCTCTCTCTCTCTCTCCTTCTCTCTCTCTCTCTCTCTCTCTCTCTCTCTCTCTCTCTCTCTCTCTCTCTCTCTCCCTCTCTCTCTCTCTCTCTCTCTCTCTCTCTCTCTCTCTCTCTCTCTCTCTCTCTCTCTCTCTCTCTCTCCCTCTCTCTCTCTCTCTCTCTCTCTCTCTCTCTCTCCCTCTCTCTCTCTCTCTCTTCTCTCTCTCCCTCTCTCTCTCCTCTCTCTCTCTCTCTCTCTCTCTCTCTCTCCCTCTCTCTCTCTCTCCCTCTCTCTCTCTCTCTCTCTCTCTCTCTCCTCTCTCTCTCTCTCTCTCTCTCTCTCTCTCTCTCTCTCTCCTCTCTCTCTCTCTCTCTCTCTCTCTCTCTCTCTCTCTCTCTCTCTCTCTCTCTCTCTCTGTCTCTCTCTCTCTCTCTCTCTCTGTCTCTCTCTCCCTCTCTCTCTCTCTGTCTCTCTCTCCCTCTCTCTCTCTCTCTCTCTCTCTCTCTCTCTCTCTCTCTCTCTCTCTCTCTCTCTCTCTCTCTCTCTCTCTTCTCTCTCTCTCTCTCTCTCTCTCTCTCTCTCCCTCACTCTCTCTGGCGCTGCACTTCAATTCAAGGGGCTTTTTGGGGATGGGAAGCATGTGTTTACTTTGCAAGTGAAAAAATCGAAATAAAACAACAACAATTAAAACCACTGAAGTGAATTTAACAAAACAACGACAATCAAACATTAACATTCAAGAGAATAACAATGTTTAAAATATTATATTATTAGTGGTTTAAAATGTAGAATAACATTTATCTTCTCTTCCCTCTCTCGTCCTTGTTCTCTCCATATCTCTGTGTGTACCCACGCCTCCTGGGAGAGGACCATAATGAATATGGAGAGGTGGCTGCTGGGATATGGAGAGGTGGCTGCTGGGAGGATAATTAAAGAAGCCAGGTTTTCCTCAGATCTGCTAGTTTCTCTCTGTCTATCTTCTAAATCTACAGTATTCACTACTTCCAAACGGTTATGTTTCTTCTATGCTCGAGTTTTTAGCTCAGACATTCAGACATGATTTCATCAAGAAAATCTTTAATCTTTAATATATTATATCACCTTTAACTCCACGTTTTCCGTAGCCAGCCCTTCTCCCATAGCCATCCCCTCTCCCTCTCCTCCCGTAGCCAGCCCCTCTCCCCTCCCGTAGCCAGCCCCTCTCCCCTCCCGTAGCCAGCCCCTCTCCCCTCCCGTAGCCAGCCCCTCTCCTCTCCCGTAGCCAGCCCCTCTCCTCTCCCGTAGCCAGCCCCTCCCCCCCCCGTCCTCTCCCCTCCCGTAGCCAGCCCCCTCTCCCCTCCTCTCCCATAGCCAGCCCCTCTCCCCTCTCCTCTCCCGTAGCCAGCCCCTCTCCCCTCTCTTCTCCCATAGCCATCCCCTCTCCCCTCTCCTCTCCCATAGCCATCCCCTCTCCCCTCTCTCTTCTCCCATAGCCATCCCCTCTCCCCTCTCCTCTCCCATAGCCATCCCCTCTCCCCTCTCTTCTCCCATAGCCATCCCTCTCCCCTCTCCTCTCCCGTAGCCAGCCCCTCTCCCCTCCCGTAGCCAGCCCCTCTCCCCTCCCGTAGCCAGCCCCTCTCCCATAGCCAGCCCCTCTCCCCTCTCCACTCCCATAGCCAGCCCTGCCCCTCACCCCCCTCTCCTCTCTCTCCCCTCTCCTCTCTCCTTTCCCATAGCCAGCCCCTCTCCCCTCCCATAGCCAGCCCTGCCCCTCTCCCCTCTCCTCTCTCCTTCCATAGACAGCCCTGCCCCTCTCCCCTCTCCTCTCTCCTCTCCCATAGCCAGCCCTGCCCCTCTCCCCTCTCTTCTCTCCCTCTCCCATAGCCAGCCCTGCCCCTCTCCCCTCTCCTCTCTCCTCTCCCATAGCCAGCCCTGCCCCTCTCCCCTCTCTTCTCTCCCCTCCCAGCCAGCCCTGCCCCTCTCCCCCCTCTCCTCTCTCCTCCCATAGCCAGCCCTGCCCCTCTCCCCTCTCTCTCTCCTCTCCCATAGCCAGCCCTGCCCCTCTCCCCCTCTCCTCTCTCCTCCCATAGCCAGCCCTGCCCCTCCCCCTCTCCTCCCTCTCCCTCTCCCTCCCATAGCCAGCCCTGCCCCTCTCCAGCTCCTCTCCCCTCCCATAGCCAGCCCTGCCCCTCTCCCCTCTCCCCTCTCTCTCTCCCCTCCCATAGCCAGCCCTGCCCCTCTCTCCTCTCCATCCCTGCCCCTCTCCCCTCTCCCCTCCCCCTCCCCCTCCCCTCTCCCTCCAGCCCCTCTCCCCACTCCTCTCCCATAGCCAGCCCTGCCCCTCTCCCCCCTCTCCTCCCTCTACCCTCTCCCCTCCCATAGCCAGCCCTGCCCCTCTCCCTCTCCTCTCTCCCCTCCCATAGCCAGCCCTGCCCCTCTCCCCTCTCCCCTCTCCCTCTCCCCCCCATAGCCAGCCCTGCCCCTCTCCCCTCTCTCTCCTCTCCCCATAGCCAGCCCTGCCCCTCTCCCCCTTCTCCTCCCCCTCCCATAGCCAGCCATGCCCCTCTCCCTCTCTTCTCTCCCCTCCCATAGCCAGCCCTGCCCCTCTCCCTCTCCTCCCTCTCCCTCCCATAGCCAGCCCTGCCCCTCTCCCCTCTCCTCCCTCCCCTCCCATAGCCAGCCCTGCCTCTCTCCCCTCTCTTCTCTCCCCCCCATAGCCAGCCCTGCCCCTCTCCCCCTCTCCTCCCTCTCCCCTCCCATAGCCAGCCCTGCCCCTCTCCCCTCTCTCTCTCTCTCCCCTCCCATAGCCAGCCCTGCCCCTCTCCCCTCTCCTCTCTCCCCTCCCATAGCCAGCCCTGCCCCTCTCCCCCTCTCCCTCCCTCTCTCCCTCCCATAGCCAGCCCTGCCCTGCTCCCCTCTCCCCTCTCCCATCCCCCCTCCCCCTCCCATAGCCAGCCCTGCCCCTCTCCCCCTCTCCTCTCTCTCCCCTCTCCTTCCTCTCCCTCCCCTCCCATAGCCAGCCCTGCCCCTCTCCCCTCTCCCATCCCTCTCCCCCACTCCCATAGCCAGCCCTGCCCCTCTCCCCTCTCCTCCCTCTCCCTCTCCTCCCCATAGCCAGCCCTGCCCCTCTCCCATAGCCAGCCCTGCCCCTCTCCTCTTCTCTCCCCTCCCATAGCCAGCCCTGCCCCTCTCCCCTCTCTTCTCTCCCCTCCCATAGCCAGCCCTGCCCCTCTCCCCTCTCCTCCCTCTCCCCTCCCATAGCCAGCCCTGCCCCTCTCCCCTCTCCTCCCTCCCTCCCCCTCCCATAGCCAGCCCTGCCCCTCTCCCCTCTCCTCCCTCTCCCCTCCCATAGCCAGCCCTGCCCCTCTCCCCCTCTCTCTCTCCCCTCCCATAGCCAGCCCTGCCCCTCTCCCCTCTCCTCCCTCTCCCCTCCCATAGCCAGCCCTGCCCCTCTCCCCCTCTCCTCCCTCTCCCTCCCATAGCCAGCCCTGCCCCTCTCCCCTCTCCTCCCTCCTCTCCCCTCCCATAGCCAGCCCTGCCCCTCTCCCCTCTCCTCCCTCTCCCCTCCCATAGCCAGCCCTGCCCCTCTCCCCCTCTCCTCTCTCCTCCCATAGCCAGCCCTGCCCCTCTCCTCTCTCTCTCTCCCCCCCCATAGCCAGCCCTGCCCCTCTCCCCCTCTCCTCTCTCCTCTCCCATAGCCAACCCCTCTCCCCTCTCCCTCCCATAGCCAGCCCTGCCCCTCTCCCCCTCTCCTCTCTCTCCCCTCTTCTCCCTCTCCCTCTCCCCTCCCATAGCCAGCCCTCTGCCCCTCCCATCCAGCCCCTCTCCCTCTCCTCTCCCATAGCCAGCCCCTCTCCCCACTCCCTCCCATAGCTAGCCCTGCCCCTCTCCCCCCTCTCCTCCCTCTCTCTCTCCCCTCCCATAGCCAGCCCTGCCCCTCTCTCCCCTCTCCTCTCTCCCCCCCATAGCCAGCCCTGCCCCTCTCCTCCCTTTCCCCTCCCTCTCCCCTCCCACAGCCAGCCCTGCCCCTCTCCCCCTCTCCTCCTCCCTCTCCTCCTCCCCTCCCATAGCCAGCCCTGCCCCTCTCCCCCTCTCCACTCCCTCTCCCCCCCATAGCCAGCCCTGCCCCTCTCCCATCCCTCCCTCTCCCATAGCCAGCCCTGCCCCTCTCCCCCTCCCCTCCCCCCTCCCATAGCCAGCCCTGCCCCTCTCCCCCTCTCCTCCCTCTACCCTCTCCCCTCCCATAGCCAGCCCTGCCCCTCTCCCCCTCTCCCCTCCCTCTCCCCTCCCATAGCCAGCCCTGCCCCTCTCCCCTCTCCTCCCTCTCCCCTCCCATAGCCAGCCCTGCCCCTCTCCCCTCTCCTCCCTCTCCCCTCCCATAGCCAGCCCTGCCCCTCTCCCCCTCTCCTCTCCTCCCACAGCCAGCCCTGCCCCTCTCCCCACTCCTCTCCCCCATAGCCAGCCCTGCCCCTCTCCCATCTCCTCTCTCTCCTCCCATAGCCAGCCCTGCCCCTCTCCACTCTCCTCTCTCCCCTCCCATAGCCAGCCCTGCCCCTCTCCTCCCTTTCCCCTCTCCTCACTCCCCTCCCATAGCCAGCCCTGCCCCTCTCCCCCCTCTCCTCCCTTTCCCCTCTCCTCTCTCCCCTCCCATAGCCAGCCCTGCCCCTCTCCCCCTCTCCTCTCCTCTCTCCCCCCATCCAGCCCTCCCCTCTCCTCCCTCCCCTCCCATAGCCAGCCCTGCCCCTCTCCTCCCTCTCCTCCTCTCCCTCTCCTCTCCCCTCCCATAGCCAGCCCTGCCCCTCTCCCCCTCTCCCCTCTCCTCTCTCCCCCTCCCATAGCCAGCCCTGCCCCTCTCCTCCCTTTCCCCTCTCCTCACTCCCCTCCCATAGCCAGCCCTGCCCCTCTCCCCTCTCCTCCCCTCCCCCCTCCCATAGCCAGCCCTGCCCCTCTCCCCTCTCCTCCCTCTCCCCTCCCACAGCCAGCCCTGCCCCTCTCCCCTCTCCTCCCTCTCCCCTCCCACAGCCAGCCCTGCCCCTCTCCCCACTCCTCTCCCATAGCCAGCCCTGCCCCTCTCCCATCTCCTCCCTCTCCCATAGCCAGCCCTGCCCCTCTCCCCTCTCCTCCCTCTCCCCTCCCATAGCCAGCCCTTCCCCTCTCCCCTCTCCTCTCTCTCCTCCCATAGCCAGCCCTGCCCCTCTCCCCTCTCCTCTCTCCCCTCCCATAGCCAGCCCTGCCCCTCTCCCCTCTCCTCTCTCCCCTCCCATAGCCAGCCCTGCCCCTCTCCCCTCTCCTCCCTCTCCCCTCCCATAGCCAGCCCTGCCCCTCTCCCCTCTCCTCTCTCCTCCCATAGCCAGCCCTGCTGGAGTGGTGAGAGAGGGGGGAGGGAGAGGTGAGAGAGGGGGGAGTGGTGAGAAAGAGGGGGAGAGAGTGGTGAGAGAGGGGGAGGGGGGTGAGAGGGGGGAGGGAGGTGAGAGAGGGGGAGGGAGTGGTGAGAAAGAGGGGGAGAGAGTGGTGAGAGAGGGGGAGGGAGTGGTGAGAGAGGGGGGGGGAGTGGTGAGAGAGGGGGAGGGAGTGGTGAGAGGGGGGGAGCGAGTGGTGAGAGGGGGGGAGGGAGGGTGAGAGAGAGGGGGAGTGGTGAGAGAGGGGGAGGGAGTGGTGAGAAAGAGGGGGAGAGAGGGTGAGAGAGGGGGAGGGAGTGGTGAGAAAGAGGGGGAGAGAGTGGGAGTGTGAGAGAGGGGGGAGGGAGTGGTGAGAAAGAGGGGGAGAGAGGGGGGAGTGTGAGAGAGAGGGGGAGAGAGAGAGGGATTGGTGAGAGAGAGGGGGGAGTGGTGAGAGAGAGAGGGGGATTGGTGAGAGAGATGGGGGAGTGGTGAGAGAGACAGCCTTGTACACACCAGGTACTCCTAATTAGGAAATGAGAGTCATCCCTGGCGATTAGGAGCTGTGGTTCTGTGTACATAATGATGAGCACAGTAGAGTGGCTACATATACAAGCTATGAGTGAATCGGAAACAACACTAAGAATCTGCCTCTCGGGCCCTGAGCACATTAAACATGTCAAACAGCCCCCTTCCCCATAGCCAGCCCTGTCCCTCTCCCCTCTCCTCCCTCCCCATAGCCAGCCCTGTCCCTCTCCCCTCTCCTCCCTCCCCATAGCCAGCCCTGCCCCTCTCCCCTCTCCTCCCTCCCCATAGCCAGCCCTGCCCCTCCCCCTCTCCTCCCTCCCCATAGCCAGCCCCCCTCTCCCCCCCCCCATAGCCAGCCCTGCCCCTCTCCCCCCCCCCATAGCCAGCCCTGCCCCATAGCCAGCCCTGCCCCTCTCCCCCTCCCCATAGCCAGCCCTGCCCCTCTCCCCTCTCCTCCCTCTCCCCTCCCATAGCCAGCCCTGCCCCTCTCCCCTCCTCCCCTCTCCTCCCATAGCCAGCCCTGCCCCTCTCCCCTCTCCTCCCTCCCCATAGCCAGCCCTGCCCCTCTCCCCCCTCCCCCGGTACTGAACCAGATTAAAGACTGTTGTCACTTTACTCCCTTTTGGATAATGACCAGTACTATTGGTTTTAATAATGCAGCCGTAGCATCAAACGGAATAATGATTGTAATATCTCAGAAGAACAAACAAGAACATGAAAGCTACAATCTGTGATCTGAATTAAATATGAACACATTTAGATGTTGAGTTATTACATATTTTAGTACCTATAACTGGTTCTGTTATCTGTGGCCTGGTGATCACCTTTAACTGTCTCTGTTATCTGTGGCCTGATGATCACCTTTAACTGTCTCTGTTATCTGTGGCCTGGTGATCACCTTTAACTGTCTCTGTTATCTGTGGCCTGGTGATCACCTTTAACTGTCTCTGTTATCTGTGGCCTGGTGATCACCTTTAACTGTCTCTGTTATCTGTGGCCTGGTGATCACCTTTAACTGTCTCTGTTATCTGTGGCCTGATGATCACCTTTAACTGTCTCTGTTATCTGGGCCTGGTGATCACCTTTAACTGTCTCTGTTATCTGTGGCCTGATCTGTGGCCTGGTGATCACCTTTAACTGTCTCTGTTATCATCACCTTTAACTGTCTCTGTGATATCTGTGGCCTGATGATCACCTTTAAATGTCTCTGTTATCTGTGGCCTTGTCTGTGGCCTGAACCTTTAAGTGTCTCTGTTATCTGTGGCCTGGTGATCACCTTTAACTGTCTCTGTTATCTGTGGCCTGGTAATTTGTTGGTCATGGGAGTGCAGTGTAATGCAGTTATGAACTGGTATTCTAGTGTAGTAGCTGAATAATATGCCTGTCCATCAGTAACTGGTCGTCCCTCCCTTCTAACCATTATTTAACCAGGCAAGTCAGTTAAAATGACGGCCTACCGGCGAACAGTGGGTTAACTGCCTTCTTCAGGGACAGAAGAACAGGTGTTTTACCTTGTCAGCTCGGGGGATTCGATCCAGCAACCTCCAGCTCTAACCAGCTGTCGTTCCTCCCCTGACTGTGTGTTGATAGAAACTCTCGTTGGAATAATTTACTCAGACAGCGTCTGTCCAAAAATGTTCACCACGATTGATTTCTGTCAAAATCTATGTTGCGTTCAACTCTTCTGCACCTATTCCAAATCTGTCAATTTATAATTCTATGTCATCAAAATACCTTCAAATCCAACACTCCTAAAGAACGATTCCTCAATGATGTTTAGTGAACGTACTGTATGTCCTCGTCTAAAGAAATGTTCTTACAGTCTCCTTCAAGATATAGATTTTTATTCAGGACGGTATTTGCTGAAGGAGCACTTCTTATTGACACGCTGCAGCTTCCCCATCTTGATATATCCGATTAGAGAGCGGTGGCCACACACCATGGAGGGAGGGGGGGGAGGGAGGGAGGAGAGGGAGGGAGGGGGAGAGAGAGAGGGAGAGAGAGGGGGGGAGGGAGGGAGGGAGGGAGAGAGGGAGGGAGAGAGGGGAGGGAGGGAGGGAGGGAGGGAGGGAGGGAGGGAGGGAGAGAGATAGAGGAGGGGGAGGGAGGGAGGGAGGGGGGAGGAGGGAGGGAGGGAGGGAGGGAGAGAGATAGAGAAGGGAGGGAGGGGAGGGAAGGGGGAGAGAGGGGGGAGGGAGGGGGAGGGAGGGGGAGAGAGAAGGGGAGGGAAGGGGGAGGGAGGGAGGGGGAGGAGGGGGGGAGGGAGGGAGGGATGGGGGGGGAGGGGTGGAGGGAGAGAGAGAGGGAGGGAGGGAGGGAGGGAGAGGGAGGGGGGTAGGGAGGGGGAGGGGAGAAGGGGAAAGAGATAAAGACGGAGAAATAGAAACAGAGAGTGCGAGACAAAGACAGAAGGAGAGACCAAGAAGTGTGTGTGTGTGTGTGTGTGTGTGTGTGTGTGTGTGTGTGTGTGTGTGTGTGTGTGTGTGGAGATGCACTGTCAACTGTGGGACCTTATTAAAGACAGCTGTGTGCCTTTCCAAATCATGTCCAAACAATTGAGTTTACCAAAGGTGGACTGCAATCAAGTTGTAGAAACATCTCAAGGATGATCAATGGAAACTGGGTGAACCTGAGCTCAATTTCGAGTCTCATAGCAAAGGGTCTGAGTACTGATGTAAATAAGGTATTTCTGTTTTTCATTGTAACAACATTTGCTACAATTTCTCAAAACCTGTTTTCTCTTTGTCATTATTCGGTATTGTGATGTCATTATGAGGTATTGTGGGTAGACAGAATCCTAACTTTATCCCCACTACAGTCAGAATAATGAGGACAGAATCCTAACTTTAACCCCACTACAGTCAGAATAATGAGGAAGCTTACATTTTAAGGTTAGTTTCATTGACGTCAAAACTTAACTGACATGAATGTCGAAGTTTCTGTGTGTCAACATAATGAACATCGTCATGGTGACGTTAGTCTGAACAGGCGGGGGGCGGGGCTGGGGGGGGGGACCCAACCAACCAACCAACCAACCAACCAACCAGGTGCTGATAAACAAAGACCATTGTTTATTTCAATTCCCGCGTTCTTCAATATCAGACAACATGAAAAGAGCTGGAGTGGTTCGTCTGTGGTAAGGAGATGAGAAGGGCTCTGAGATCTACTGTGAGGCTGAGAGGAGGATATATAGCCCTCTGTTTCATCTCTCTCTCTCTCTTCCTCCCAGCTGACACAACAACTTTCTGTCTGTTTGTTTTCCTCTGTGAAGTGAGAGCCCTTTTCCCCACCTCTGTTCCCGCGGTGGGTTTTTATGTGAAATTACTTTGTGATCTTCTCCTCTATGTGTTTTACCAAGTACACTATGTTGTTCAGACGTACCACCAGGTTGTTGTGAGGTGGATCTTGTTGTGAGGCGGATCTTGTTGTGAGGTGGATCTTGTTGTGAGGTGGATCTTGTTGTGAGGTGGATCTTGTAGTGAGGTGGATCTTGTTGTGAGGTGGATCTTGTTGAGGTGGATCTTGTTGTGAGGTGGATCTTGTTGTGAGGCGGATCTTGTTGTGAGGTGGATCTTGTTGTGAGGTGGATCTTGTTGTGAGGTGGATCTTGTTGTGAGGTGGATCTTGTTGTGAGGTGGATCTTGTTGTGAGGTGGATCTTGTTGTGAGGTGGATCTTGTTGTGAGGTGGATCTTGTTGTGAGGTGGATCTTGTTGTGAGAATGATCTTGTTGTAGACTTGTCAAGGTGGATCTTGTTGTGAGGTGGATCTTGTTGTGAGCTTGTTGTGAGGGCTTGTTGTGAGGTGGATCTTGTTGTCCCCAGGTGGATCTTGTTGTGAGGTGAATGAGGTGGATCTTGTAGTGAGGTGGATCTTGTTGTGAGGTGGATCTTGTTGTGAGGTGGATCTTGTTGTGAGGTGGATCTTGTTGTGAGGCGGATCTTGTTGTGAGGTGGATCTTGTTGTGAGGTGGATCTTGCATCGCAGAATGATTCATTATAGACTAATGTCAACTAAAACATTGATAAAGAAACCTGGCTATTTCATAGTAGCCTCAGGGCATGGAGAAGAGTATGCCCCCCAAATGACAACCTCTTCCCTATATGAGCCCTGTGAGCCCTATTGTCCCTGTGAGCCCTGTGAGCCCTATGAGCCATATGAGCCCTGTGAGCCATATGAGCCCTGTGAGCCATATGAGCCCTGTGAGCCCTATGAGACCTGTGAGCCATATGAGCCCTGTGAGCCATATGAGCCCTGTGAGCCATATGAGCCCTGTGAGCCCTATGAGACCTGTGAGCCATATGAGCCCTGTGAGCCATATGAGCCCTGTGAGCCCTATGAGCCCTGTGAGCCATATGAGCCCTGTGAGCCCTATGAGACCTGTGAGCCATATGAGCCCTGTGAGCCCTGTGAGCCCTATGAGCCCTGTGAGCCATATGAGCCCTGTGAGCCATATGAGCCCTGTGAGCCCTATGAGACCTGTGAGCCATATGAGCCCTATGAGCCCTGTGAGCCATATGAGCCCTGTGAGCCATATGAGCCCTGTGAGCCATATGAGCCCTGTGAGCCCTATGAGACCTGTGAGCCATATGAGCCCTGTGAGCCCTATGAGCCATATGAGCCCTGTGAGCCATATGAGCCCTGTGAGCCATATGAGCCCTGTGAGCCCTTTACTAGTCCTGATGGACATAAACCTTTACTAGTCCTGATGGACATAAACCTTTACTACTCCTGATGGACATACACCTTTACTAGTCCTGATGGACATAAACCTTTACTAGTCCTGATGCCACTATTTATTAATAGTTTGGGTAATGTCTCTTCGGTCCACCTGGATCACTGCTCCCGTAACCCTCGATTGGATCATGTGACAAAAGCATTCGTTTAGCTTGTGACTAGTTGCAGAAAGTTAAACGATTGTGACAGGATGCAACCAAGTTGTTTATTAGTTCCAGGGGGGAGTGTTTCACGAAGCAGTCAAGTTGTTTATTAGTTCCAGGGGGAGTGTTTGCAGCCAAAGCAGTCTGAAAGTTGTTTATTAGTTCCAGGGGGAGTGTTTCACAACCAAACAATTGTTTATTAGTTCCAGGGGACTGTTTCAAGCAGTCAAGTTGTTTATTAGTTCCAGGGGGAGTGTTTGTGTCAAGCAGTGAATATTGTTTATTAGTTCCAGGGGGAGTTTTGCTTAAATAGTCAAGTTGTTTATTAGTTCCAATAAAAGTGTTTCAAAAACATATTGTTTATTAGTTCCAGGGGGTAGTGTTTCACAAGCAGTCAAGTTGTTTATTAGTTCCAGGGGGGAGTGTTTCACGAAGCAGTCAAGAAGTAACTCAGCTGCAAGCAATTGAAATTGCAGCCAAAGAATCTGAAAGAATCTGAGCTACTCTCTTTACTCTTAACGACTGAATCACAACCTTTTAAACAATAACCCCCTCACCGCTACTTCCTGTCCCACCAGACTGTATCAAGGTGAATATTCACCGCTACTTCCTGTCCCACCAGACTGTGTCAAGGTGAATATTCACATTTTCATCTCTGTCCCACCTGACTGGTTGAATATTACCGCTATTCCTGTCCCACCAGACTGTTTTGGTGAATATTCACCGCTAACCAGACTGTATCAGGTGAATAGTCACCACTACTTCCTGTCCCACCAGACTGTATCAAGGTGAATAGTCACCACTACTTCCTGTCCCACCAGACTGTACAAGGTGAATATTCACCACTACTTCCTGTCCCACAGACTGTATCAAGGTGAATATTCACCGCTACTTGATGTCCCACCAGACTGTATCAAGGTGAATATTCACCATACTTCCTGTCCCAC